>NW_026930422.1:0-41423 GCF_032062105.1 Saccostrea cuccullata | reverse complement strand
CTGGTGGCAGGAAAAGGGTGGCATGAGATGGTGACATCTTCTACCAAAAAATCAAATTAATATTAAGGTATGAAGACCCCCCACAATTATAATCTTAGTCTACATTGTGATGGCAAAGGCATTGGTTTATTCCATCATGTGTTTTGCGTTATAGCATAAAATAATTCTTTTGATTCAATTTTGATTCTGTTTCCAAAGAACAATTTTTGAAAATTATTTGGTCTCACATATTACGTAGATTGATTTGGCGTAGTGATATGGACAGTCATGCTCTTTATAAAGTCGGGTTTTGAGTTTATAGCTTTGTTGCAATGAAACTTCTGGCACATCAAGGGGGATATATTTGTTGCCCAGAGTCACTTTTGTTGATCATACTCTACTTTAAGAGGATGGGGTGCACCTGACAGAGCAAAGCAATGAGATATTTGTTTAAACTTTGAAGAAAGCATTGAATAATTTTATATTGTCAAGGGTTGGCTTTAATGGCCATGGCACTTATTTCATTCACTAAATGATGTAAAGCACACCAAATAGACACACAATAGATGTAGCTGATGGAATTTGATTTATACTCATTTGTCTTTGAATGCAATATTAATTTACTTGCCTTGCTTTTCTTTAAAAAAGGAGGGGGAGGGTTATCATAAGCGTTCAGCTACCGCCATTGTGGCGGTGGACACATAGTGTCCATTGGCCCAATCTTTAGCTGAACTTAAATAGGGTTATATTTAGTGAGCATATGTTCCCAGGGCTTGCTACAACTGTACATAAATATTTTCAATAAGTGTGAAATTTCAATTTGCTTATTTGTGTCAGACTGGATGAAACATTTGCAATGTATTATTTGCCAGTAAGTTGCTTAACAGCTTCATTTATATATTTGCCTATTTTATATTCATTACTATATTGGCCTATTTCATGATGATTTTCATTTACATGTATTTGCCATTTGGGTTGTCAAAATCACCCAATGTATTTGCCCATATCATGATGATTTTCATTTACAATACCATGTATTTAACATTTGCCATTTGGGTTGCCAAAATCGCCCAATGTATTTGGGTCGGTAACCTTGGTTACGATTGTAACCATTAACTAAATGCAATGTGTATCCTGAAAATTGCAGTGCTGTCATGGCCATTATTCCCCATTAAACTTTAAGAAATTTATATATGTGTGGTTTTCTCTAATAATAAATTCCATGTTGTGTATTTTATTGCCCTAAGGTGCACGGATGATAACGTCAAAGTGTCTAAAACGGCGTTACGTTTTATCTTTGCGAAAAACAGAGTTGGATAAGTCCCACTTAAATTAAGGAATTCCATTGATTCACATACGTGAGTATCTATAACCAGTTAAAGTAACAATCTTGCACATACAGTGTGTTTCAGAAAACATGCAACCATTTACTTTCCTAACTATATTGATATGCAAACAGGAACATATGGAAGTTTTTACAGAATTATGCTAAAAAGGCTTGAGTTTTTATTAAAATTAAAAATGTTGAATATAATGACCATTTTAATTAATTATGACGTCATATTTGACGTCATTAAAAACAGATGATTTGACCCTTAATGTGGAATTTAATGAAAAAACACCAGAAATTTGGTTCTGTTTTACCGAAGCATGTCACCAGTACCAGTGATTATGACAGTGTGTGAAAAGATTAAAAATTCCTAATGACTCAAAATAAGCAATATAAAGTGGAAGTTGTTTAAATCTGTTAAATTATTTTTCTAATGAAAGAGTCAATGCATGATCATTCACTCAGGAAAGGAAAAAATGAAGAAAATAGACAAAACACGTGGAAACATTTAGAATGTTACTAAAGAGGCATTGTTCTAGAGACTCCCTTTGTAAAATGACTGAGTTTGTGAACAAATTGAGCAATTCAAGTGTACATCAGATGCTGAAATGTGTTTTGAATCTTAAACCTTGGACTTAATTGTTGGAACAAATCTTTGGAGGACAATTCAACTCTTTCAAATCCGTTAAATTGGGCTTTTAAAACACTCACCGGGTGAAATAAAATCCCTTGATTTTTATTTGTGGGATTATTTAATGGTCAAAGCATTTCACCCTCCCCCCCCCCCCCCCCCCCCCCAAAAAAAAAGAAGTGAACTCAAAATATTTTTAAAACTGAGACCTGATACCTTCTCAGGAGACTTATTGCAATAGTAATGAGAACTTTCTTACATCGATAGATTTCTTCTTTCAGCGAAAATGACGTCATTTAGAGGTTAATTCTTAACTTGAAATTTAACAAGTTTCCTTTTTCTTCTGTAATTGATTATCTATTTGTCGTATTAACTTTATTTTCATAAGAATAAATCTTGAAGTTGTGACTTTTAATCAGATATGTTGGTGCATGATATTGATTAAAATAACAGTAAAATAAAATCAATCAAAATGGTTGCATGTTTTCTGAAACACCCTGTACATGCAATATTCTAAAGATTTAATATGATTGATTGATTGTATATTGTTTAACGTCCCTCTCGAGAATTTTTCACTCATATGGAGACGTCACCGTATGCCGGTGAAGGGCTTCAAATTTTGACCTTTACTCGGCACTCAGGGCCATTGAGCAGTGAGGGATCTTTATCGTGCCAACGCCTGCCGCTGACACGGGGCCTCGGTTTTTAAGGTCTCATCCGAAGGACCCGCAACTTTCACTTCAAAGTGCCGAGCGCATGGCGAAGGAACACTTGCTACCAATTTTAACGACTAGGTCAGTCGCGGCCGAGATACGAACTCACGACCTCCCGATCACGGAGCGAGCACTCTACCGACTGAGCTACCGTGAACGGTAGATTTAATATGAAGTTACGGACAGTATTCTCACCATCACTAAACTAACAGACAATCTCATATCAGCGGTCGACAGTGACAACGTCTTTTGCTATTGCAATGGCAATTTGTCCATATGTTTTCTAATGTTTTGTAAAACCTGGGAATCAATCAAAAAGACTTCGCTAAGAAAACTACCATTTCATTTATATACTAAAGATCTGGTGATAGTTGTCATATTTTCTTTCTTCTGTATTCATTTTAAGTCTCATAAGGTGTCATTCCAACATATCAATCTAACTGAACTGCTCTTTGGTGCGCCGTAACGTCATCAATAATCGCGATTTTTCGTGCATTGTATTTACCATTTTTCCATTTCAAATCTTGGGAATCTGCCAAAAATTAACCAAATACCTTAATTTTTTATAAAGACATTGAAATACATTAAAGAATCGTATTATGATAATTTCCATACCAATGTTATACATTGAAAACTTTTATTCCGAACTAATTCTTGTGTATTTTCTAACATAACTTTGTTATTTTTACAGTGCGCTGTAGGACCGTACCCTATGTATATTCAAGCATAATAAAATCTTTATTTTTGTCTATATATTATCAACAAGAGGCCCAGGGGCCACAGCGCTCACCTGAGCACATCAGCTAGGAAAAGCACATATCAGATCAGAAGTGAAAGTTAACTTAAGTTGGAGGAGGGCTTGAATTTAAACCCCCAAGGGGATCATAATTTGAACAAACTAGAATCTACATTGCCTTAGGATGATCCCATATAAATATTACTAATCATGGCTTTGAAGTAATTGAAGAGAGCATTTAAAAAGGTTTCCCTATATATTTCTATGTAAAATTGTGGTCCGTCATTTTGGCCACACCCTTACCCCAGGGTCATGATTTGTCAAACTTGAATATACACTACCTGATGATGATTTCACATGATTTTCATCTTTCCTTTTCAATGGTTCTTGAAAAGAAAACTTTTAAAGATTTTTCCTATATATTCCTATGTAAAACTTTGATCGGCCATTTTGGCTCCGCCCTACCCCCGGCAGTCATGACTTGCACAAACTTGAATCTACACTACCTGAGGATGATTTCACATGAGATTCATCTTTCCTGTTTTGATGGTTTTTGAGAAGAAGATTTTCAAAGATTTTTCCTATATATTCCTATGTAAACCTTCGATCGGCCATTTTGGCCCTGCCCTACTCCCGGGGGTCATGACTTGAACAAATTTGTATCTACACTACCTGAGGATGATTCCACATGAGTTACATCTTTTACTGGCCCAGTGGTTCTCGAGAAGAAGATTTTTTAATAATGCTTATATTTTTTCTCTAATTCATGATTATCTTCCCTTGGAAAAGGGCGTGACGATTTTACTGGACAACATGGTATTGTTATTTTTCAGCAAAGTTTGCTGAGAGAAGGTATAAAATTGAGACTCTTATTTAATATTTCTGACATATCATAACAGAAAATATTTTTTTGAGTTAAGAGGTTGTGTGGCAAAAGTTCCATGATATTAAGGTTGGATTCACAGAATCAAGAGGACAGTATCACTATATATGTGATGGCATCAGTGAAATTTAATTTGGCCGTTAAATATTAGACGTTTAATATTAGAGGCAATGGCACGTCAAGGTCATAACCTTTTTCTTGGACATAAAGAATGAAAAAAATATTGTTTCCAATTATGCAATCCCTACTTGTAATTAAAAAGATTGAATGCTACCATATACATGTAGGGCCAATCAGATTTTTTTTTACCAAATTGACATGGATTATTTAAATAAAATGGATATTTTCTAATCCGAATTTCCTCTTCTTTTCTAATCTTTTATAAAGGATTTCTAAGCTATATTCATACGCTTCCTGTAATTAACTTTTTCTAATTTTCACATAATATAGTAAAGTTGTCACATAAGGGTACAAATTGATACACGAATCAAAAGAAACAACAAACACTCAGTGCTCAGTCTGTACTTAAATTTGAATCAATTAAAAGCCAACTTAGTTTAAGTATGTGTTAAAAAAACTTATTTGACATATTTTGAAATTTTAGTCCCTTACTATTAATTTAAATTTACATTTGAAAATTTCGCCCAGTCTTTGATTGCGTAAAAATTTTAACTAAATTCAATGTTCTATTATAATTTTGAAATGGAGAAAAGAAGATATTTTCATACACAATCATTCCGTCAAAAATATATATTTCCTGCTAATTTTCAAACACAATTTACCATTTTTATTTTTAATTTTGTATAATTTATTTTCACTAGTACGAGCAATTTCATTATCTGAATAATTCTGAGGAACATATAATATTTTGTTTAACATAAATTGTCTACGTCACAATGAGTTACGTCAAAAACGCTTGACTTTTTTTTTCAAAATATGCTATATTTGAAGCCTATCTCTGGTAGAAAGATTGTCTCATTGTCTACTTTGAAATTAAATCATAAGGAATTAAGCTTATTTGAAGTTATGTAACATGATATAACATAACGTTTAAGTTGAGTTTTTAAATCAAAATTCTAAATTTCTAAAAATCTAAACGTTTGAAAGTTGGAAGTTTGAAGTAAATTTTAAATAATTAAAAGACGAAAATGTTAAAGAATTTTAGCTTGTTAAGCGTAAACTTTCTAAACAAAGGGAAAAAACTCAAAAGTTTGAAATACGAAATTTGTTTTTTGAAATTTGAATTCTAAATATTGAACGTGAAAATCTAAAAACTCAAAATTTTAAACCTGTTTGTAAATTTGAAATTTTAGATTTTCGAACTAAAATATTTAATTTCAATATACCAAACTAGTTTGAGTTTTTGAAATTTTATGTTTGAACTAATATATTAATATTCTCAATCTCTAAATTGTTTTAGAAATTTCGATTGTTAAGTGCTACACGGACCCATCAAAACAATAATAGACCTTAATAAATTTTGTATGATTGTGAATTTTTACCAGTTTCACAGCACAGTTAAGATAAAAATAAGGAGACAGGGTATAATTTGTACGGGGAATATTTACTATGACGTTAATCATAATAAAATGTCTTCAAAATACCATTAAATGAAATAATTTGCTATTTCAAACAGCTGGATAGTTGTATACTACATACAAACTTATTATTACATGCAGATCTGTCGTTTGTTAATTCCCACACAACAGTTTATAAACGATGCATCGATCGCAATGCACTTTTCAATGTGACATCAGCTCGCAAAAATGACGCAGTTTTACACAGTGAGAGGCCGATCACGTCACATTTTGTACACTGAAAAATGTCCATACATTCTCCAGACAAGTCATACTGTCGTCTGTTTGTTTTCAGAATCATTGAAAAGGTGAAAAGTGATGCAACGGCATTAATCAATCGATTTATTGTAAGGACATACTCTCAAAGTATCTTGTCAAGTTTTAACACATAAACCCAAGAAGCATTAAGATATTTGAAAACTGCTGCGAACCTTATTAAATCTTGCAAATGAATTAATAATAGCTATATTTAATTCAGTTGACCAGCAAAATATTCAACCTGCCGTCAAACAAATTTGATTTTAGGAAATAAATAAGGGAAAAAAAGTTGAAAAGGCGTATACTTTCAACTAAGATTTTTACCTTGTTAATGCCTTCGCAATATTGGAATCTATAGATGACCTCTAAACTGCAAGAATAATTGCAAAAAAATCATGTAACGTCGACATCACATGACTAGTCTAAATAAAAAATCTAAATGTCCTTAACATGTAGATTTAGACCAAAGTACCTTTTATGATATCAGTGAAGTCCTAAAAAGAATCGTACATCCTAATAAATTATGTATTTTTTATCTTAAAAAATCGCTGATATTTTCATTTGTTACCTTAACTGTGCTACGTTTTTCATTTAATGTTGAAGACTGTTTAAAACTTGTACCGGATTGTAATGTTTTGAGGTCATCATGCAGCTGGCAACAGTAGTCCCTACAATTTATCATGACTTGAAGGAAAATTAATCTTGAATGTATTATTTTTTTGTGTACATATATTTATACATTTGCAAATGTTTGTACTTAGATAACACTATTTAAGCATGGCGTTTTACACCTGTGTAAAACACGTTCGTCATGTGACGGTAGATTGATTGTTTAGTCCTAAATGATCTACTTAATTTCATAGCGACGCAATAAGTGATTGACAGTATAACTATTCCAATTGATACCATTGATGTTTAAAATGACAAAAAAGGGAGTGTAAAACTTTCATACTTCACTGTTACTTATAAATCAGTCACAAATAAATGCTTTCTGAACGAATAAAAAAAGCGCACACATTCCCATCTGTTTACCGGGTACTAGTATTTTGTAATTATATGTTGAAATGAGTCTTGGTAATTTGTTTTATCTGCTCAAATTCTCCAATAACATATCCCACATTGTGATAATGTCCGACATTGTTTGTAATGTTATGTCATTAAGATTTTTTTTTGGTACGACTTAATCGTTTTCAGTACGAACTTATTAAGTTAATGCACTTCCGCCCAGGAGGGCTCATGTTGTTTATGCAGTTTTTTCATAACGTTTTTGGTTATTTGGAGTCCATCAAAGTGTACGTTTGTTCTTTTATTGTTATAAAGGATTGAATTATTACATGTATTTGATAATGTCAGTGATAAATATTGATGTAGATCTGTTTGTGATGTCAAACAAGTATTGAACTTTTTCGCGCAGTATTTCATCATTCTTTATGTCGAGATAATTATTGTCCATCAATTTAGGGCTGTTAGCTTATGATTCCTTTCTTTTTTGTAGCTTTCACTATGTCTATGTATGTGTCTATATATGTATGTGTATAGATGCCTATACTCATGATTCTGTGCATGACGCACTCGAATAAAGAATTGTCATCACTGACTCGGGCTTTACATTGTTCAAAGAAGAAGTGGGAGCAATATTCCTGGTATTCACCGCTAAATCCTATATAAAATTGAGCTGAAGATACCACTTTGGTTGGGCTACATGTAATTTTAGAAAATGCACCAATCAAAAGTGTTGAAATGTTTTTTTTTTAAATAAAAGAACGTCATGCTTAAAGAACTTCGAAAAAGAAAAAAATATATATCTATATTTCTAGATATATTTTCGTTGACTGTTGCTATGCGGGAGGGTGTGGCTTCATTATTCAGCAGGTAATAGCGTTTTTTAACAAATGTTTCTCGACCAATCAGATTCAAGTTATTTACATGGAAGCATGATATTAAGAAATACCAAACAATTGATTGCTGTAATAAACAAAAAGGAGCAGATGTTTTCCCGATTTAATACCCTCCTATCTAGTAAAGAAAAACGTCTTTGTAATAATAATAACTTCTTTGAAATTAGTGGTGCGTTATTGATTTTTTTCACCGGTTTAAAGCTGTCTTTCAAAAGTTTAGCTATTGACTCAATATATTTAAATCCATCATTTTCGATACAAATCACTTAAATACTTACAGAATCTAGAAATATAATTTACGAGAAAAATATCCAGTACATGCTAACTCACATTTAGAGCTTTTTGTCCATGTTGATAATCATTGTAACAGGAAATTGAAAAAAAATTGAGATCGATAACGCCGGTAAATGTTTTTGTCTCTAACAAGAATGGAATCCCTCTAGGTAGTCATAATTTACAAACTCACTTTGACTAGATAACACTTTAAGGCTGTTTTAAAGCGTTTTGTGAATATGCCGTGAACAAAGTTATGTAAAAAGAAAAGATAAACAGAAGGATCGATGAAAAAAAAACATTAAAAAAAAACATATGTGAATAGAGTATAAAACTGGTACCCCTGGAGACTCAAGAGCTGGGATTTAAAGTTTAAAGTTTTAATTGTGACGTAAGGGATAATTTAACAAGCCACAAAGTTAATTAATGACTTCTGATGAGTAAATAATAATATATATCTATTATTTTTTCATTTATTTATAAAATCTTGTGAAATTGCAATATTTGATATCAATACAGTTGAGTAATGTAGAAAAAAGCCTCTCGTGGAATACAACTTCATCAGCTTTGAAATGACGCAGTGCAGCTGATCCAAATGACAAGATTCACTACTTTAATAATTACAAAAATCCAAAAATAAATATTATATCATCGCTATTTTTAAAAATAATTATTAAGACTAAAACAAAACAATTTTTAAGTACAATTTTTATAGAATACAAATACATCAAGTAGCATTGAAGCTACACAGGGACAAGGTTTTTAGAGAATATCACAGAGACATTGCATGTGTGATAAGCGTATTAGTGATTTAAAGTGCAAGGGCATGGACTATTTTGTTTGAGCTGAAATATGGAATATTTATTGCTTAATTATATAGATTATTATTTGAAAAGTGCCGGGAGCTTATCCTCGTCTGGTTAACATTGCTTTTATTTATAATAGAATTTTAGCAAAGTAGAAATTTTTAGAAATAAACATCTTTAAATGTAAATCATTTTTTTCCCTGAAAAACAAGCTAATACCCTTGCACTATCCTCATTTCCTTTATTCAGCTTATCAATTCTTTTTAATACAAATCACGTGACAAACAGCTGATACATGCGATGTAACTGCTTTTGTGTAAGGCCAAGTCCTCTCCATTATGAATAACTATATTATATTTTATACGGGTGCAAGTATTTAGTAGCTTTGTTGCATTTTTTTTAAAATAAGTAATGCATATATATAAACGGTGCTAAGGTCAAATCTTCCATATCGTTCAGTCGCCCGTGTGGCGCAGTGGTTAGAGCGTCTGCTCTAGAGTCATGAAGTAAGGAGTCTTACGTCCCAGATTCAAATCTTACTGTAGGATGTGGAGACTGGTCCTTAAGATGAGATCGTATAAACCAAGGCCCCGTGTCACAGTAGGTGCTGGCACGAAAAAGATTATTCACTGCTCAAAGGCCCTGAGTGCCGAGCATAGGACAACAATGTTTAGCACTCCATCGGCAAGTGATGGTGTCTCCATTTGAATGAATAATTCTCGAATGGGACTTTAATCAACAAACAATTAATCAATCAATTCATATCTTTTCTTAACATAGCTGAGTTGTGGTGTCACTCTTCCTCTGGGCGTCATGATTTGTTTATGTTTGAATCTTCACTACACGAGAATGCTTGCATAGGCAGTTCATTTTTCCTAGCTTAGTAGTTCTTGATAAGATTTAAATTTATGCCATTAATTTTTTAAATATTACTTAATTTCTCTCCATTGGAGAGGAAATGGTCCTTCATTTGATCATATACTCAAAGTCCCTTTAACCAAAGATACTTTGTGGCAAATGTGGTTGAAATTAGGCAAGTGGTTCTAGAGAGGAAGATAAAAATGTTTTAAAAAGTTTACAGTAAGGACGACAAGGACAGACATCAGAAAGGCTATTTTGAACCCTTGGCTTAGGTGGGCTAAATTACTTCTTGTCCATGAAGACACCGAAAATGGATGATCGCAATTCTTTGAATTTGCTGGTTTACATTTAATGACCCCTTTTTGAGGAGGGAGGGGGTGATCTGGTAATGTGTTGCACACTCTATAGTCTCCTTATTGAAATACAATACTAGACAACCTCCGGTTTCTGCATTAATATGACATATCATTGAGGAATCTATGTTTTCTGGTGTGTTTTCAAAGTCACTTGTACATGGAAATACCCCCAAAGTGGAAGTTTTAACTTGACGCAAATTTAGCGATTTGTCCTTTCAAATTGGTACTTTATTTTTAGCTAGATGTAATTTCATTTATTGAAAATAACATTAAAATTACCAAAAAAAGCGGAATCAGTGTTAGCGATATCCAATTTTACTGATCTTGGCATCATCGCTAACAATGCTTCCCTAAAAATTCTACTTATATGGTATAGTTTTTAGATCGGTTTCTTTTTGTGTGTGTTTTTTTTATTTTTTCATTTCGTTGTTTGGTACATGTATATTTAGTATGCTCATCGTAAAATGTCAGTTAATTTGAAAAACAAATTCTTGATACTAAAACTATAAATTTGTACTTATTCTAATTCTCATTGAAAGTTCCTCAAGTTTGTGCATTTTCTATTCCAAACATAAACCTTTATTTGTGTTTTGATAAAAGAATTTTTGTAAATCTGTTTATGTAAGATTGGAGAAATCGTAGAGTGAAAGAAATATTTTAGCTTCTCCATCTTTCTTGCTTTTTTGTTATTGTCTTTCGTTTAGCAATTACAATTTTACATGGTTGTTGACGGAAATGCCCTGTGGGATGTTTTCTTTCGCTTATTTCAGAAATGTGTGACGTCATAGTTGGGTTTCCCGTACTCCCGAAATGTAAAAATAACAAGTTTTTCTCATGCTCATATCTCGTTTAACTTTGCCCTGTGCAATATTGAGCACAGCTTCACCAATCGATATTTTAACAGTTAATCAATACAATGACGACCTTAAACTTCGACGTAAATTTTCAAATATTGAATGTTAGGATTTTTTGCAAGTAATTTTTTTATGGTTTAAGTTGTCCTAAAAAGTTCAGAAATTTCTGTCTCCAAATGTGGTGTTACAAAAGAATCTTGCTTTTTGAATTTTTTACCCTATTCATACTCTAAAATATTTTTAAAGACACATTTCCGCTGGCATATTTTTTATCTATGCTGTACAGATTCAATTGTTGACCGAGTAATTGAACCAGAAACACGGAGAATGAAAACTTCTCTCAGACACTGTGGGGTATGATATTTTTCACTCAATATCTCAGAAATAACGCTAGAAACATATTGATACGCCTGCTTTATAGTATGTGGGACAAAAATACTAAAAGATATATACAAAATATAAAATAAAATTAAATGACAGGTGTTCTTTCAGCTAAAGGTCCTTCATCCCCTTAACACAATAAGAAATACATGAAAATATTGGTTCGCAAACTCATGATTATTATGTATTGTTTGATAAAGTTAAGTAGTGAATTAATTGTGAAAAATTCGACGTATTTTCTGGCCTCTCTGTGACCAGTGAGTATTTCAAAACTTAGAACCAATACTCATTTTGAAGCAGGTTTTTATATTTTTATAACGTGTTGCATCATTCAAAAAAAAAATACATAAAAAATCAAAGGCCTAAAAGGGGTATAAATATAGCTTTTCCTTTACCTCTTCCCTGGGAAGGGGTGAAGGTAAGACTATTTTTTTTCTAAAAAAGAAATTCGTTTGCTATTTATTTAAAACGACAATTTGTGGATAAAAGTCTACTTCATGTTCTTTATCTCCCCACTCCCTATGAGGACGTTTTCCCTTGCCGTGTACATGGTAACATGAATAAAGTTCTGGCGAAGCCCCTCCCATTATTATTGTGTTTAAGAGCAAATTGTTTTATTTTGTGTGTGTGTGTGCGTTTTATTTCTTTTTATTATGCAGCAAAATTTATCCATCCGTGGAAGTATAAAATAAACACATTTTAATAAATAAAAAAAAATTAGTAAATTTTTACATAAATTAATGCTGAATGGACACATGTTCACGGATTTGAAGTCTATATTTTCTGCATATATAATATAAATGAAAAATATTTAAACTATATAAAATTCAGAGTAGAAATATTCTAGAGAAAAACATACACACAGTATAGTTTTAGTCCGTGCTGTTGTGGTGAAAATATTTTAACAATTGAATGCTCTCAGGTGAATCGTAAGCATAAACAATAACAGAACTCTTGCCCTGTTTAAAAACACTATGCACGTTTCATGGCCATGATAAATATGCTTGGAAAAATTTTGAGTGTACACAACACCTGGCGCGGAATGACGATACTTATGAAGATCTGTGTGATTTCTAACAATTCCACCCTTAATATGATAATTGTTTGGATTAAAATTTTAATATTTTTCATCAATATACAACAAGATTGCCACTTTTCATCAGTATTAAAGAGAAAAGTAAAATTTCTGAGAGTGCAAAGATGCATCAATCAAACCCGTCCAAAATAATTCACTAGCGTAAAAGTAATTTGTTTAATTATAGTAAATTAAGATTATTACAGAATTTTAGGAAGGGGTATTTAAATTTTTCAACAATATCACATAAACTGAGTACGATTAATGTTATATATAAAATTGCAGGCGCAGCGGAGTTTGACAATGGTTTTCTAGGGGTGAAAATTTTCAAGGTTACACTCAACTACATGCAAAATCTATTATATAATTCTGAATGTTTAATACATTTAACAGTAAACCATGCGCTCATAAATTCTGTCCAGTCGCTTTTTTTAAATATCACCCGTTGTCAAGCACTGTTAACTGTTGTTACGCTGTCGGAATGGCTTCATTATGCCGTAGTTAATAGTGTTTTAACAACTGTTTCTCGACCAATCGGATTCAAGTAATTTTTGCGTAAATATAATATTAAGAAATACCTAACAATTGTTTCTCACATTTTGATTGCTGTAATAAAGAAATAGTTGCAGTCATTCTCCTGATTTGATACCCTCCTATCTAGTCAAGAAAAACGTCTTTGTAATAATATATTCTTTGAAACTAGTCGTGTGTTATTGCTTTTTCACCTGTTTAAAGCTGTATCATATCTTTCAAAAGTTTAGCTATTGGCTTAACATATTTATATCTATAATTTTCTTTATAAATCACCAAAATACTTACAGATTCTAGAAATATAATTCATGAGAAAAATATCAAGTACACGGTTACTTACATTTAGAGCTTTTGGTCCACATTGATAATCATTGTAACAGGAAATATAAAAAGCTTGAGATCGATAACGCCGGTAAATGTTTTTGTCTCTAACAAGAATTGGACTTCCCCAGGTAGTCATAATTTACAACCCCACTTAGACTAGATAACATTGTATGGTTGTATTATAGCGTCTTGTGAACATGCATCTGAACAAAGTAATGTTAAAAGGAAAGATAACGAAAAGGATCGATAAAAACATAAAGAATACGGATATGTGACGAGAGTATAAAACACGGACCCCTGGAAACTCTAAGCTGGGATCAGGTGCCATCTAGGAGTATACATTGTTTGTTCAACGGTCACACCTGTCGTTATCCCTATGTTATCACAATGGGAGAAAGATCAATTCAAAGCTTAATGGTATTAAAATAAAGCTTTAGTAATTTTTGTTAAGAAATAAGACGAACTAAAAAATTTACATGTCACTCGATCGATACGTCTGTCTTCCTTGCCAACGTCAGAACCATTGAACATTTTTGTCCGATGCTGATCATTCAGTGACCAATCATCCGTCCAAAATTGCTAAACCCATCTCTTTTATTTACATTCTTTATTCTGTAAGTCTGATTTATAAACTTGTGTCGATTGTGATGATGCCCATGTTTTAAAGAAACATGCAATACAACGTTGCTGTTTTGTCAATTTCGACAAAACCCTAATGATAGGCTTTATTTATTAACAAAGTCGTTGTAAAGACCTGAACATTTAGAAAATCCTGATTTTAAACGAAGAATAAGAAATCCCCGTAAGCTCAGCTTATTATTGAAGCAAATTAATATTATTCTAAAGATAAGTCATCTATCAATGACTAGCAAGGAAAAATTATTATATAGATATACACATCATGATATCATATATTATCTACATGTATAAGGTACATGAAATACTAAAAAAATGTATAGTATAAATATATTACAGTTATAGAAGATAAAGTTAATGTCAGTTAATATTATTTAAGTCGTATCTACATTTATGTATTTTGAATTATAACGGTTGCTGAAATCCAGAGCGCAGTTCTCCTGCAAATTAAAAAAATGTTAACTTGTAGCCTGCCATCAAAAATAAAACTGTCTATATCCAAAATAAGACACTAGAGAACAATGAACAATGAAGTGGGAACCAGAGAAGTAATTATTATTCTGAAATCATGAAAAATGTGTATGCGATAAAGTATTGTCTATAAAAGAAATACAAAACTTAAATCAAGGTTGATAACTTAATACATATGCCTGCTATAATTATTTAAGCCACTGATTGCATACTATAAGGAAAAACATCCAAAATATGAGGCTTTGAGAAGAATATTTTTAAGAAGTATTTTTTCCTATGTATACCAATTTTAAAGTTTAATTCTCAATTCTCCGCTATGCTAAAGAAGTTCTCAGAGTCTCGGGGCAAAATCAAAATTCCAAAACCTTACTGCACATGTACGTGACACCAACAACCATCTCCAAAAAGAAAAAAGGCTACTGTGTAAAATATAGGAAGACGGGGTTTTAGCATAAAAAACTCATTTTTCGACCCGCATTTTACCACTCGGAGCTAAATCAAATTGCCAAAACTTTACTGCACATATACATGACACCTCTAAGCATCTGCCAAAAGATGATTAGGCCACTGTGTAAAATGTAGGTGGGTTTCAAGGAAGAATAGTGTGACAGACAGACGGACGGACATGAGTAACAACAATATAACCGAACTTTCTTTTGAAAGTGCGGGTATAATAACAGAAAAATTTATTAAGGTATGTCACTCCTCAAAATTTTTAAATCAAGGATGCTCTAAATACAATTTGTGGAGAATATGAATATATATCTAGTAGCACTGAAGCTGTAGAGGGACAAGAATGTAGAATGTAGAGAATATCACAGAGACATCGCTAGTGCGATAAGCGTATTAGTGATTTGCATTTTATTAAACCGAGCTTTTTTACGACTAACATGTAAGTGTTGATCAGTCACAAGTATCGAGTACTTTAAAGTAATGAAAGAAAAATTTGGTCTCATTGATGTAAATTTTGAAATATTGGTAAAGATATAAGATTTTAAGGCGAAAAATGATATAGTTTTATTTATGCTTTTTTGACATCTCTTTATTTCTTTGGCAAAGTTTGTTTGAGGTAGATGTAAAACTTGTTCTACAAATTTTTATTCAACCCTTTTCAGCCAAGTCATATCCATTATGGATACATGTAACTATATTACATTTTATACGGGTATTCAGTAGCTTTGTTACATTTTTTAAAAGAAGTAATGTATATAAGTAAACGTTGCTAAGGTTACAATTTCAATATTGGTCTTAGCATAGCCGCCGAATTATGGCCTCACTTTTCCCTTTGGTGTCATGATTTGTACATGTTCATTTTTCCTGACCCAGTTGTTCGTGAGAAGATTTTAAAATATGCCATAAATTCTTCACTAATTCCTAATTTTCTCTCTTTGAAGAGGGTAAGGACCTTCATTTGATCATATAATCAGAATCTCTTTACCCAAATATACTTTGTGGCAAATTTGGCTGAAATTTACCAAGTGTTTCGAGAGTAGAAAATAAAAATGTTTCAAAAAGTTTACAACAACAACGACAGCAAGGATGACAAGGACAGACAACAGACAAATTTCGATCATAAAGACTAACTTAAACCCTTGGCTTAGGTGAGCTAAATTACTTCTGGTCTATAATGACACCGAAAGTGGATGATCGCAATTCTTTTAATTAGCTAGTTTACATTAATGTTCTTATTTCGGGAGGAGGGGGGTGATCTGGTAATGCTTTGCACACTATATAGTCTTCTTATTGAAATACAATACTAGATATAATCCGGTTTCTGCATTGATACGATACATGATTGAGGAATCTCCTCCATTCTCAAATTCACTTGTAAATACCCGGAAAAGTGGAAGTTTTAACTAGACGCAAATTTAGTGTTTTGTCCTTAGAATTTGGCAAGCGAGGTTTGATCTTAGTTATTAAAAACAGCATTAAATATATCGATAAAGTGCAATTAGTTTTAGCAATATCCAACTTTACCGATCTTGGGACCTTCCTTAATATGGAATGCCAAAATTTAATCCTTGTTAAAAATTCTGCTTATATGGTTTTATTTTTGAGATCGATTTCTTTCTGGTCTTTACAATTTTTTTTTGTATAGTACATGTATACTTAGTATGCTTATCGCAAAATATCAGTGAATTTGAAAACACATTCAGAATATTAAAACTATAAACTTTTGCTTATTCTTATTCTAATTGAAAGTTCTTCAAGTTTGTGCATTTTCTATTCCTATTATAGTCGCCTGCGTGGCGCAGTGGTTAGAGCGTCTGCTCTAGAGTCGCGAGGTAAGGAGTCAATCCTTACGTCCCGGGTTCGAATTCCACTGGAGACGTGGTGACCGGTCTTTCGGATGAGACCGTATAATCCGAGGTCCCGTGTCGCAGTAGGTGCTGGCACGAAAAAATCCTTCACAGCTCAAAGGCCCTGAGTGCCGAGCAAAGAACAAAATTTGTAGCCCCCCACCGGCAAGTGGTGTCGTCTCCATTTGAGTGAAAAATTCTCGAGAGGGACGTTAAACAGCGTACAATCAATCAGTCAATACCCCTTTTATAAACCTTAATTTGTGTTTTGATAAAAAAAACCTTTTGTAATCCTTGTTTATTTACGATTAGAGAAATTGTAGCTTTTTCATTTTTTTGTTGTCTTTCGTTAAGCAGAGTTTAGTTTTGTAAATGACTTACTGAGACAATTATTCTTGAAGCAGTATCAAGTTTCCTATGTGCAAGTTTTAAACAGTAATAAATACATATTTGATGCAGGTTTTTATATTTTTATAACATGTTGCATCATTCAGAAAAAAGAAAAATCCAAAAATCAAAAGCCTAAAAGAGGTCTTAACCTATCATGTCCTTTATCTTTTGTCTGGTAAGAAGGTGGGAGTTAGACTAGTTTTCTGGAAAAAAAAGATTTACTACTTATTTTTCAGAAAACAACAATTTTTGTATAAAAGTCTTCTTCATGTTCTTTATTCCCCCACTCCCCACGAGAACATTGTTCTCATACCAGTTTACACGGTAACATGATTAAAGTTCTGGCGACGCCCCTGTCATTATTTTTTAACAAAGACCAAATTGTTTAATTTTTTGTGTGTGTGCGTTTAATTTCGTTTTATTATGCAGCAATATTTATTCATCTGTGTACTGCTGCACATAAAATACTAGTAAACACATTTAAATAAATAAAAAGATAAGTAAATTTTACATAAATTAAAGCTGAATGGACACATGTGTACGGATTTGAAGTTGATATTTCCTGGATGTTTAATATAAATGAAAAATATTTAAACTATATAAAATTCAGAAAATTCAGAGTAGAAATGTTCTAAAGAAAAACATACACACAGTATATTTTTAGTCCGTGTTGTTGTGGTGAGCATATTTCAACAATTGAATGCTCCCATGTAAATTGTAAGCATTAACAATAACAGAACTTTTGCCCTTTTTAAAAAAAAGTGTACGTTTCACGGGCATGATCAATTTACTGGGAAAACTCTCGATAAAACAGGGTGTACACAACACCTACAGTGCAATGACGATACTTATGAAGAGGTGTGTGCTTTCTAACAATTCTACTCATAATATCTTTTGGATTAAAGTTTTAACATTTTTAATCAATATACAACAAGATTGCAACTTATAATAAGAACACAAGTAAAATTTCTAAGAATGCAAGAATGTATCAATCAAACCCGTCCAAAAAGTTTCCCTAGCGTAAAAGTAATTTGTTTCATTATAGTTAATTATGATTTTTACAGCATTTTGTGAGGGTATATTTAAGTTTTTCAACAGTATCACATGAACTCACTGTTCTATTAATATTGCAGAGGAAGCCGAGGTTGACAATGAATTTCGAGGGGTGAAAATTTTCGATGTTACATTCAAATGCATGCAATATCTTTTAAATTAAACTGAATGTTTAATATCAAAAAATATAACACATAACTATGCGCCCAAAAATTCTGTGCAGTCGCTATTTTTTGTAATAGCACCCGTCGTCAAGCACTGTAGACTGTTGCTACGCTGAAGACGTGTCTTCATTATTCAGCGGTTAATATTGTATTTTAACAAATGTTTCTCGACCAATCAGATTCAAGTAACGAAAACATAATATTTAGAAATAATAAACAATTTTTTCTCACGTTTTGATTACTGTAAAAAAAATAGTAGCAGTCATTCTCCCGACTTAAAACCCTGCTATTTAGTCATACAAAATCATCTTTGTAATAATATATTCTTTGAAACTAGAGGTGTGTAATTGATTTTTTCACCGGTTTGAAACTGTCTCGTGTCTTTCAAATTTCAGCTATAGACTAAATATATTTATATTCATATCTTTTTTTAATATAAATCACTAAAATACTTACAGATTCTAGAAATATAATTCATGAGAAAAATATCAAGTACAAGGTTACTTACATTTAGAGCTTGTGGTCCACATTGATTATCAATGTAACAGGAAATATAAAAAAAGTGAGATCGATATCGCTGGTAAATTTTTTAATCTCTAACAAGAGTGGGACTTCCCCAAGTAGTCATAATTTACAACCCCCACTTTGAGTAGATAAAATTTTAAGGCTGTTTGTAAAGCGTCTTGTGAACATGCCGTGAACAAAGAAATGTAAAAAGTAAAGATAACGAAAAGGATAGGTAAAAACATAAAGAATAAAAATATGTTAAGAGAGTAAACAAAATTGATACTCTGGAAACTCAAGAGCTGGGATCAGGTGCCATGGGGTAGTAGACATCCCTTGTTGACCGGTCTCACCTGTCGTTATCCCTATGTTTTCATAATTGGAGAAAGATCTATCTGAAGGCAAATCAAAGGCATATCGTTGGTATGTTATGTAGATATTGGGAACGAAGGTCATTTTGTGCGCACGTGCGTGCATGTGCGCACTCGTGCAATACGTGGCATGACCAATATGATAGATATAGCCGTAACCTTTTAAATCTTTGATGAAATGCTTTTATACTCATAATATAAGAATATTAGTAGTATAGACATACTGACATGGTCAAAATAGCAAGATCTCACTCGTATGCACGTGCGCTTCCTTCCGATTGGCTGAAACTAAAGTCTTTATATCTTTTTTTTTTCCTTTCTGAGAAAAACCTTTGAAATTTGAACATAGTCAAACATTATGAAGATCTAATGCATGGTATATAAGAATAATTATAAACGCACGCACATGCACGTGTGCTGCAATCTGATTGGCTAAATGTTTAAATTAAATGCCTAAAACTTTCTTAGTTCTCCATAATACAGGGTGAAATTTTGAATATGAATAGATATAATGAATGCCTGCATTATTCTACCATCAAAAGTAAATACAAGGACGGCATGCACATGCGCGCACACACAATGCGTTAAAAGACAGTATACTTAAGTCTTTTGATGTTTTGATGCAGAATTAAGAAATTTTAAATGTAAAAACACGTAACATACTGAGGCAGATCTTTTTACCATTGACCTTGAAACTTAGGTGAAGGTCATTTGTAACCTGAATAAAATGTTGATATTAGCTATTTACCAAAATTACATTGACCTATGAACTTAAAATCGACCTTAACCTTTGTCCTTGACCCAAGAGTAAAAGACACGTGAAGTAAAAGTACATGTATCTAGAAACACCTTTCAGAGTTTATTTCGGTAGACAGGATACAAGTAAAAGAGATCGTGGTTTTTAATGACCTTCACCATTCAAAGTCACAATCAATCTTAAGTTCTTCGAGGAAGAAAAAATTCAACTCCAACGAAAAAAAGGTTAGGAATAAATAATACCCCCTCCACACACACATAGTAGAGAATCGCTGTAAAGCTCATATAACACATAGGAACCACATAACATTTTAACGGAAACTGCAGGAAAGAGCTCGAGGAAAGAATATTAAAATATTTCATGTGAGTTTCCAAAGTATATAGAAATTATTAATTTAATTAATTACAAATCCTGTTTGTAATTAAGGTACAGATGAACAAAGTTGGTATATAAGCCTTTTATGTTTACATTTATTTATTCGGATGTCGTTAATAACATTCAATTCTACTGATTTGAAATTAAAAAATAAAGTCCGCGTTTTCGTGAATGTTGCAGAATAACCTCCGAGGTCGAGAAATGTTGTTTGAAATATAAAAGCCGAGGCGTTAACCGAGGCTTTTATATTTCAACGCTGTTCTACAACATATATGGAATGCGAGACCGAGGAGGTTAATTACAAATTTGTTCGTTATATGTATTGATCATTACAAAAACAAAATCATGTTCTTGTTTTACTGATAATCAAGGACTGTTATTATAAAAAAGCTATAAAAACTGACCACGGCAACGATTAATACGGCCGATTGTTTCCTCTATAAAGAAACGAATTAGGTCACCATGTCTCGATTACGCTGTTCTATTTAACACCAAAGAGAAATTTTGTTGACTTACCTATTTATGGATTGCAGTATATTTGAGCTTTCCGTTACATTAAAAACAGTCTTGTTTAATTACAAATTTGTTCGTTATATGTATATATTTACTTACATAGATCAGTTAAGAGAAAATGAATATACAAAAACAAAATCATGTTCTTGTTTTACTGCTATAATCACGTTGTTTAGTGTGTAGGGAGGTCCGAGGAATAGCCCCGCTTAGCTATAAAAACCGACATTCATCAGCAACTTGATGCAATTTACAGTGTTTATACTGCAAATGACGACACATCGATGCGGTCTAATCAAGTATTTCATTCTACATCCAAACATGCATTTGAATTGTTCAGATTTGATACGTGTTTCTGATCTGATAACTTTTTGATGACGTTATGTTCCTGAAATATAGGTCTATTGGAGAATGTGTTAATGTCATGATCATCCAAGCAGGCACACAACGTTTGCGGCTGTGAGATACCTTTGAAGTTTTTCAATAACCGTGGTAGAATAATATTTTAATACCAAGCATCCTTTGTTTATTTAACTTTTTGAAATGTAATTGATTTCTTTTTCGAATTACGCAATCCCCAGAAATTTAAAATCAATATGCATGAACTCTCCTTCGTAAAAAAAAAAACATCAGGTATTTGCATTCATGAAAAATATATAAATAAGTAGGTGTTAACAAATATTGGTCACATTAGTTGTGACGAATGTCTTTATAAATATTTCTTGTATAATCATGTACAAAATCATTGAACCAATCCTATGCATAAGAAAAAAAAATATATATAGTATATATTTTTCTGGTCATATACAGAATCTTTACATGTATATATTTACTTACATATATATATGTATAAAGCGCTTTTTTTATTTTTTTAGAAATGATTTTTATGTGCAGATCATGAAATGAAGAAATTGAACACAGTGAATAGAAAGAGGAACGATTTATTACACGTACCACAACAATATATATAATATATGAGGTGCATATGAAAATAAAACTTACTATTATACCTATTTAAAGCATGTTAGAAAACATCATGGAAAATCACAATGTTGTATGTGGTTGTAAGGAAAAAAAAATATCTGTGATAAGGTTATCTTTCTTCTAATTATTTTTTCATGTGAAAAAAAGTCATTCTAATTAATATACTAAGTAAAATTTCTAAGAGTGCAAGGATATATCAATCAAACCCGTCCAAAATGTTTCACAAGCGTAAAAGTAATTTATTTAATGATAGTAAATTATGTTTTTTATAGTATTTTATGAGGGTATATATAATTGTTCCAACAATATCAAACAAACAAACTACGATTAATGTTATATAACTATTGCAGGCGCAGCCGAGTTTGACAATGGTTTTCGAGGGGTGAAAATTTTCATGGTTACACTCAACTTCATGCATTATTTTTTTTTAATTATACTGAGTGTTTAATAAGAATACATATAACAGTAAACCGTGCGCGCATAAATTCTGCCCAGTTGCTATTTTTTGGAATATATTACCCGTCGTCAAGCACTGTCGACTGTTGTTACGCCGGAGGACGTGGCTTCATTATTCAGCGATTAATATTGTGTTTTTAACAAATGTATCTCGACCAATCAAGTTATTCAAGTAATTAACATTAAAGAATAATATTAAGAAATACCGAACAAGTGTTTCTCATGCTTTGATTCCTGTAATAAAGAAAAAATAGCAGCCATTTTCCCCATTCAATACCGTCCTGTTTAGTATAAAAAACATCTTTGTAATAATATACTAGTATTCTTCAAAACAAATGGAGAATAATTGATTTTTTTTACAGGTTTAAAACTTTATCATGTCTTTCAAAAGTTACGTTATTGAATTTACATATTTATATCCATAATTTTCTATATAAAATCACTAAAAATACTTACAGATTCTAGAGATATAATTCATGAGATAAATATTAAGTACATGGTTACATGTACTTACATTTAGAGCTTTTGGTCTATATTGATAATCATTGTAACAGGAAATATAAAAAAAATTGAGATCGATACATGTAACGGCAGTTAATTTTTTGGTCTCTAAGAAAAATGGGACTTCCCAAGGTAGTCAAAGTTTACAACCCCCACTTTGACTAGATAACATTTTGAGGCTGTTTTAAGGCGTCTTGTGAACATGCTGTGAAGAAAGAAATGTAAAAAAAAGGATAAAAAAAGGATCGATGAAAAAACATAAAGAATACAAAAATGTTAAGATAGTATAAAACTTGGACCTCTGGAAACTCAAGAGCTGGGTTTTAAAGTTTGATTGTGACGTCATGGATAATTTAAAAAGCCACAAAATTAATTTAAAACGTTGTGTTGCGTAATAAATAACTAAGATTTATTTTGTTTTTCAGTTATTTGTGAAACCTTGTAAAATTGCAATATTTGATAGCAATACAGATGAGTAATGTAGAAGAAAGCCTTTTTTTCAAATATGACTTCATCAGCTTTGAAATGACGCAGTGTAGGTGATCCAAAGAACAAAATATACTAGTTTAATAATAAAAAAAATGTTAAAATAAGTATTATAGCATAGCTATTTTTTTAAATAATGATTAAAACTAAAACACAATAATTATTTTTTAGTACAATTTGTATAGAATAAGAACATATCTAGAAGCATTGAAGCAGGGACAGGGTTTGTAGAAAACATCACCGAGACATCGCTAGTGCGATAAGCGTATTAGTGATTTAAAATGCAAGGGCATAGACTATTTTGTTTGAGCTGAAATATGGAATATTTATTGCTTAATTATATAGTTTATTTTTTGAAAAGTGCTGGGAGCTTATCATGGTCTGCTTATTTAAGTGAAGTGGGAATTGTTAGCTACTAGTATTATACAAATGTTTTTCAGCAAAGTTTTCAGTACTTCCCAAACACCACAGACTAGCTCCTAGCACTTTTTGTGAAAAGGAGATTAACATATTTAAATGCGTATTTAAGTTGTCTTTAAAAACAAGGGAATGCCCTTGCATTATCCTCATTTCCCTTATTCAGCTTATCAATTCCTTTTTTTTATACAGATCACGTGACAAACAGTTTATACATGCTATGTAACTGTTATTATGTAAGGCCCAATCCTATCTATTATGCATAACTATATTACTTTTTATTTGGGTATTTAGTAGCTTTGTTGTATTTTTGAAAATAAGTAATGCATATAATTAAACGGTGCTCAGGTCATGTTTTCTATATCGGTTCTTAACATAGGCGAGGTAGGCCTCACTCTTCCCCTGGGCGTCATGATTTGTACACGTTTGAATATTCACTACACGAGAATGCTTGCACATGCGGTTCATCTTTCCTGACCCGTGAGAAGATTTCAAAATATGCCATTGATTTTTCACTTATTTCTATTTTTTTCTCTTTTGGAGAGAAATGATCTTTCATTTGATCATCGTATACTCAAAATCCCTTTACGCAAAGATACACTGTACTTTGAAGCAAATTTGGTTGAAATTAGCCAAATGTTTCTAGAGAAGAAGATGAAAATGTTTTTTAAACGTTTACGATATCAACGACAGCAACGATGACAAGTAAGGACATCTTTGAATTTGCTTGTTTATATAAGGATATGGATCTATGTTTTCTGCTCTGTTTTCAAAATCACTTTTTAATACCCGAAAAATTGGAAGTTTTAACGAGACGCAAATTTAGCGATTTGTCCTTAAAAAATAGTATTTTATTTTAAGCGAGGTGCATTTAAGTTATTAAAAACAGCATTAAAGATACTATTACAGCGCAATTAGTTTTAGCGATATTCAGTTTTACCGATCTTGGAACCCTCGGTAATAATGCCAAAATTTAATCCTCGCTAAAAATTATGTTTATATGGTATGACATTTGAGATCGACCTCTTTATGTTTTTTTTTTCATTTTATTTTTCGTTGCTAGGTACAAAGTATGCTTATCGTAAAATATCACTTAATTTGAACACAAATTCAAAATGTTAAAACTATAAATTTGGCTTATTCTTATTCTCATTGAAAGTTCTTAAAGTTAAATAATAATAATACTTTATTTATAGAAGGTAACCCGATTAGTGCGAGCACTAATCTTCCTCTGGGCCTTCTTTATAACACATATACAATGTATATACACAATAAATAAATCACAAGAGGAGACAATAAAAACAGTATGTTATCAAAAGATAAATAAATAAATCAAACATCAACAATTTAGCATGGAGAGAGAGAAACAATTTACGTAGAACCATTGCGTTTCACAAGCAGAAAATTTTCAACCCTTTTTTGTAAATATTGTAAGGGATTGGGAATTCCTGATTCTTATTGGTAGCTAATAGGATATTAACTCCTGGATATTGTAAAGAATTTTTAAAAAAGTTAGTTTTATATTTTGGTATTCGAAATTCGGAGTTTGTTTCAGAGCGTAACGTGTATGATCCAGAGCTTTGAAATTCAAAAAAGATTATGCATATAATCCGGACACATACCATTAAATATTTTGAAACATTAGAATGCTTTTCTGTAAATGTAAAAGTTCATAAACCGTTAACCAGCCTAAAGTGTTCAATAAAGGCATTGAAGGTGTATCATATTTTTCATTTAAAATAATCCTAGCTGCTCGTTTTTGTAACCTGTAAACTCTATCTATGTGCGTTTGAGGACAGTTGCCCTAAATGGATAGACAATATAAAATTGATGGTAGAATAAAAGCATTATAGAATAGTTTTCTTGAATGCATTGGAAGAAACTATTTAATTTTTCGTAAAGTAAATGTTTTATATGTCAGGGTTTGGCAGACTGCATCTACATGACAAGTATATTGTAGATTATGATCAATGTGAACGCCTAATAATTTGTGCATTTCTACATTATCAAGGGGATGTCCGGAAAGTTGTAAATGAAAATCAACATTTTCTAATTTATATTTCTTTTGTTGTGTACCGATGAACATACACTTTGTTTTATCAGTATTTATAATCATCTGATTTTGTTGGCACCATGTTTGTGCGTTTTCTATTCCTATTATAAACATATATTTGTGTTTTGATAAAATAACTTTTGTAATCCTTGTTTATGTAAGATCAGATTAATTGCAGAGTGAAAGATATATTTTTAACCTTTTCACCTTTTTTGCTTTGTTGTTGTAGTTGTTGTCGTCTTTCGTTAAGCAGAATTTAGTTTCGTTTAAAGACCTAATGATAAAATTTCTTATGAAACAGTATCAATTTTCCTATGTGCAAGTTTAAAAAAATTCACAAGAACATATTTGTTTGTAAACTTATGATTATTATGTATTGTTTGACTGTAATTATGTTGTGAATTAATTGTGAAAATATCGACCTAATTTCCGGCCTCTCTGTGACCTCTGAGTATTTCAAAATTAGAACCAATACTCATTTTGAGGCAGGTTTTTATATTTTTATAACATGTTGCATCATTCAGTAAAAAACACCGAAAATCAAAAGCCTAAAGGGGGTCTAAACCTATCATGTCCTTTACGTCTTGTGTGGGAAGGGGATGGGAGTTAGACTAGTTTCACTGAAAAAAAGAACATTTTTTGCTAATTTTATTTCATAACATAACAATTTGTGTATAAAATGTTTTCTTCATGTTCTTTACCCCCCCCCCCCCACTCCCTACGTGGACGTTGTCATCAGACCCCTTCTCGTTTACATGGTAACATGATTAAAGTTCTGGTGGCGCCTCTGCCATCATTTTTTTCAAAAAGAGTAATTTGTTTCATTTTTTGTGTGTGCGTATTACTTCTTTTTATTACGCAGCAATATTAATCCATCCGTGTACGCCTTAATGAAATGAATGCATTTTTATAAATTAATAAATAGATAGGTAAATATATGCATAAATTAAAGGTGAATGGACACATGGGCACAGGTTGAAGTTAATATTTTTTGTATGCATAATATAAATGAAAAATATCAAACTATTTCAAATTCAAAAGATTCAGAGTAGAAATGCTCGGAAAAAATACACACAGTATATTTTTAGTCCGTGCAGTTGTGTTGAGCAGACTTAAACAATAGATTGCTCCCCGGTAGATCGTAAGCATCAACAATAACAGAGCTTGTGCCCTGTTTTCAAAAAATCTGTGTACGTTTTAAGGGCGTGATCAGTTTGCTGGGAAAACTCTGAGTATGTACAACACCTAGCGCGGTATGACGATTACTTATGAAGAGGTTTGTGCTTTATAACATTTTTACTCTTAATATTATTAAAGGACAAGTCTCATTTAAGGCTTATCTGTGGACCCCGGTTACTCCTCAAATTTGGAACAATTATCAAAGGCTTTTGAAATTAAATGTTATTAATAACTAATTTCTTTATTATTTGAATCTTTATCTAAAAATGTCAAATAATAGATATACACAGCATTCGAAGCCACGTTTTGAAGTTGGGGTCCTTTGAGTTTCATGAATATCAAAAGAAATCAGTGACAGGTACACACTTTCAAGCTTTCGTAAACACCAAGCACAGATTTGTTCAGAGTCGACTTTGATATATATTGTGTATATCATATGTTTAAAGGTTGAGTAAAAATATCTTTGTTGAACAGCTTTGTGCTCTATGTTTTCTAATTAAAAGTATTGTGATTTTGAATTTACATGCGATTAACCTCTTTATGACCTGTTTCGAATCACAAAAGCCACGTGGATTAGTGTCGTTACAGTAAATGCCCACAGTAAACGTGCAACAAGCACTCTGTTGAAATGTACTCAGATCTTGTATCGGTCAGCATATGGACTTGTTATAGTGGTTCATTCATATTGCTAGAGTTTTGTGAATAGGAAATTAAAATTTGTTGTTGCTTTTGAATCTTGAACATATAATAAGTCTTTGAAAGGAAAATACTATATATCACGGATATTTTTTTATAGTATCTATTAGAATATAAATGTCTCCGCCTATTTACTTGTAACAGAAAAACCATAGTCTGATGGAGGGAAAAAATTTCCGGCATTTTTTAGCGCGATGGGTGTTAAAAATCGGCTTGTACTTTTTGATATCTTTAATAATTCTTTAGGAAATTATTATGATTTAATTAGAAATACTTTGTTATACACAATGAAATCAAACAAAATACCCATTGCTACTATATATCCAGGGTGTAAAAAGGGACCACCCTTCTATACTTAAGTGGAATACTCCTTTCTTGGATTAAAGTTTTAATATATTTCATTTATATACAAGACTGGCACTTTTCCTAAGTACTAAGAACAAAAGTCAAACTTCTTAGAGTGAAAAGATGTATCAATCAAACCCGTCCAAAATGTTTCACTAGCAAAAAAAAAATAATTATAGTAAATTATGATTAATACAGTATTTTTATGACTGTATATATAAGTATTTCAACAATATCACATAAACAAACTACGAATAGTGTTATATAAATATTGCAGGCGCAGCTTACTTTGACAATGGTTTTCAAGGGGTGAACATTTTCAAGGTTACACTCAACTACATACAAAATTAATTTCATTATACTGCGTGTTTAAAGCATATAACAGTAAACTGCGCGTGCATAAATTATTTCCATTCGCTATTTTTTAAAATAACACCCGCTATGCTGGAGGAAGTGGCTTTATTATTCGGCAGTTAATAGTGTTTTTAACAAATGGGATTAAAATAATTGACATGAAAGTATAATATTTAGTAATACTTATCAATTGTTTTTCACGTTTAAATTGCTGTAATAAAGAATCAGTTGCAGTCATTTTTTCATCCCGATTTAACACTCTCTTATTTAGTATTACAAAAACATATTGGTAATGATAAATTGTTTGAAACTAGAGGTGCTTTTTTGATTTTTTCATCGGTTTAAAGCTGTCTTTCAAAAGTTTAGCTATTTGCTCAATATATTTAAATCCATCATTTTCTATATAAATCACTTAAATACTTACAGATTTCTAGAAATATAATTCACGAGAAAAATATCCAGTACATGCTTATTCACATTTAGAGCTTTTTGTCCACGTTGATAATCATTGTAACAGGAAATATCAGATATTTGAGATCGATAACGCCAGTTAATTTTTTGGTTTCTATGAAAAATGGGACTTCCCCAGGTAGTCATAATTTACAACCCCACTTTGACTAGATAATATTTTAAGGCTGTTTAAAGGCGTCTTGTGAACATGCCGTGAACAAAGTAATGTAAAAGAAGATTACAAAAAAGGATCGGGAAAATATATAAAGAAAAACAAATATGTTAGGAGAATATAAAACTTGGACCCTTGGAAACTCAAGAGGTGGGATCAGGTGCCAAGGAAGAGTAGACATCCCTTGTTGACCGGTCTTACCTGCCCTATGCATTCATAATGGAAAAAAAATCTTTCCGAAGGCAAATGAGTATAAAAGCAAAGACATGAAAATTGCAACAGAACAAGATAATCTTAATACATCCAAATGATGGGCTTTATTTGTTAACAAGGTCGCTTTGCACATATAATGACCTGAAAATTTAAGAAATGTTGATTTTAAACGAAGAATTAAAAATCTCCGTAACATCAACTTATAAGTCAGGCAACTGAAGACTATTCTAGAGATAAGTCATCTCTCAATAAAAAGCTTGGAAAAATGACTGTATCATTCTGCACATCATGATATCTTATATCATCTACAATTAAAGTGATATCAGAGATTGCATTGTTTATATATTTTATTTATACAAAAAAAGTTAAATATGATTTATTTATTGCAGTAAGCGTCTAATTTTTTGTGTTTTGATTTCCAGAGTGCAGATCTAATACAAAATAATAAAAAAAACATTTAACGTCCGATTAAAAATCAAAACTGACTATATCCACAATAGGTCGCTTGAGGATAAAGAACAATGAAAATGGAACCAGGGTCATAATTATCATTCCAACATCACAAAGAACGTGTACATATCAATATGGTATACCCTATCAAAGGAATACAAAACTTTAATTAAGGTTGATTACTTTAATCGTACGTCTTCTATAATTACTTAAACCATTAGTTGCATTTTATAAGGAAAAATAAACAACCAAGATTTATAGAATTTGAGAAGATGTTAAGGATACTTTTCTATGAATACCTATTTTTAAGTTTGATACCCTATTTTGGCGTCATTCCTCCCCTGGGATTCATGATTTGTACACGTTTGAATATTCGCTACATGAGAATGCTTCCATGGGTGTTCATCTTTCCTGACCTTGTGGTGTGAGAGAACATTTTCTAAATTTGCCATATATCTTTCGCTAATTCCTAATTATCTCTTCTTTGAAGAGGACATGGCCCTTCAGTTGTACATAAATCTTAAATATCCCTTTACCCAAAGATACTTTGTGGTAAATTTGAATGAAATTAGCCAAGTGGTTCTAGGGAAGGAGAGAGAAATGTTTCAAAAATTTAACAACAATAACGACAAAACCAACAACGACACACAACAGACAAATTACGATCAGGAAAAAGAAACTAACATGAGCATTTGTCAATTTGGCAAATGAGTGATAAAATGATTTGATTAAATTTCAAAAGTTTTTTTCATATTGACTTACTGAAAAAAATATTTAAAAAAAATTATCAATTTCCCTGACTGCAAGTATTAACACAATAACAAATGCATAATATTGGTTCGCAAACTCATGAAAATTATGTATGATGATAATGATAATAACTAGAGCCGAGCTCGTTGCAAAGCAACGAGTAAGTCTTCCGTCCGCTTTTGACTGGAAGTACCGGAAGTGACGTCAACAAAAGAAAACAATGAGCTAAGCAGTTGCCAGTGACTTTATAATTTCCATTTTGCATCATAACCTTCAAAATAAGCTATTAATGACCGGAAGTGACGTCGAAAGGCGGAAAATTAGGTTTTAAGCTTCCAGTGACATTTGTAACCCCAAAACCTGTCAAGATCAGCAAAATATGCTATTTTTGACCACTTCCGGTTTGACCGGAAGTGACGTCTATGGACGTATTTTGACGATACCATTAGATAAAATTTGAAATTTTGAACAACTTTGCTTCTTTGACGTATAATAAACTTTTTGAGATATAAAAGAAAAACTTTTGGCCCTTTATTTTAGGGCCAGCCCTTTATTATTGATGTCAAATGAAAGATCGTGACATTCTTTACAAGTTTTGTTCTTTATGTCTTTACAAATTGTTTACATGTAAAAAGTATTGCAGAAAAGGTGTCAAAAATTTTTAAATCCTCGATAGGACTTTTTTCGAGCCATTTCTAGGGCCGACATGCTGCAATTCCAGAAAAAAGATAGGTGTATGTCACTTCAACACATGTTGCTCTATCATCACTGAAAATTCCATGCTTCTGTGTTGAGTGCTTTTTGAGAAAACTGTCGCACAAAGTGACCCTCTAAAATCACTAAATCGCAAAAATCTCAAAACCGGAAGTGACGTCATCAGTATTAAAAAAGGGTATCGAGATTTTTTAATGATCTATCAGACTTTAAATTTTCAAAAAAATCTAACGAGCCGTGCACAAAATCGGTAAGAAAAAAAATAAGAAGAAAAACAGTGGAAAAGAAACAAACGAATAACAAGAAGGTCTTCCGCTGAAGACGAAAGACCTTAGACCTTAATAATAATAATAATAATAATAATAATAATAATAATAATAATAACTAGATGAGATCTCGTTGCGAGCAACGAGTATGTCTTCCGTTGAATTTCTCTATAAGATGAGATGTGTTTTTGCCTGAGATATTCGTTAAAAGAGAACGACATAAAGTTTTCCTTCATTAATTTTTAAATGTCTGATTTTATCACGATATTCTGAACATCTTTTGTTCAATATGGCTTATGAAAATAAAGTAAAACATAAAAAATGTATATTTTTGCAACCACTTGTTACGTAACACATGATCAAAATTTTATAATATATTGTTGCAAATCTATAAGACTAATATTTTTGCTTCTTATAATGGATGCTTATTAAAAAAAAATATTGAACACGAAAGAGTTGAAGATGAAAGACTTTTGACCCCTCTAAGTGGAGATATGCTAAATGGAAATATTTAGGGGTCTCTCCTACAAGTCCTTAATGGGGCCGTTTTACAAAAATTTAAAGTATGCATATTGTTTAGAACATTATTCTGACCATCTTTTGTTCAATATTGCTTATCGAAATAGTCACCCTTTTCGATATATATAGCGTCAAAGATTTGGCATTCTGGCCCCTTGTGACCCCTAATTACGCAACATATGATCAAATTGTATCATATTGTGTTGCAAATCGTTAAGATAAATACTTTTGCTTAGTAATGTTTAACAGATTATTGAGTATAAGAGAGTTATAGATAAAAGAGTTTCGGCCCCTATGAGCCCCTATTTTGAAGGGTCAGTCCCATTTTCTTGATATCAAATGAAATGTCTTGTGATTTTGAAGATTTTTTATTCAACACTTATTCAGAGATTTCTATTTGTTGTAGAAAATTATTTAGGGGCCACTCCTCGTAGTCCCTAATTGGGTCGTTTTACAAAATTTCAAAGTATGCATATTGTTTAGAACATTATTCTAACCATCTTTTGTTCAATATAGCTTATCAAAAAAATTTCCCCCTTTTTGAGATATAAAGCGTCAAAGATTTGACATTCTGGATCCTTTTGACCCCTAATTACGTAACATATGACCAAAATTGTATAATATACTGTTGCAAACCGTTAAGATAAATACTTTTGCTTCAGTAATGTATAGCAAAATATTGATCCTTAGAGAGTTATAGATAAAATACTTTTGGAGTTATAGATAAAATACCCCTCGGAGTCCTTAATTTGAGGGGTCAGCCTCTTTTTCTTGATATCAAATGAAAGGTTTTATGATTCTAAAGATTTTTTGTTAAACACTTATTCAGAGATTTCTATTCGTTGTGGAGATATGATAAATTGAAAAATTTAGGGGCCTACAAGTCCTTAATGGGACTGTTTTACAGATATTATAAGAATGCATATTGTTATGAACATTATTCCTGCCATCTTTTGTTCAATATTGCGTATCAAAATATCCCCCCTTTTCGAAATATAAAGCGTCAAATATTTGATACTTTGGCCCCTTGTAACCCCTAACTACGCAAGATAAACTTAAAAGTTTATAATATATTTTTTACAAATGGTCTAAAATTAAATATTATCGAAAAATTGAGCAGAAAAAATGTTAATTTTTTTTGGTCAAACGGGGGATCGAACCCAGGTCGCCAGCGTGACAATCCAACATTCTAGCCATTTGCCCATTCGGATCGCCGCTTCGCGTTTTCAAATGCAAATATTTCGAGATTGGCTTTTTCGATTTCAAACAAATTACATATTTTGCTTCAGAAAAAGGGTCTCTATTTAATTCTCAAACAAAAATATTAAAAAAGAAAAGTTGAAAAATTGCATTTTTTAAATTCGCTTCTGGTATCGACCGGAAGTGCTGACGACGCATGAAAAGGCAATTGTGCAACGCTCTAGATCATAAACTATCATCTCTAATTAATTTGCACGTCATATCTAAAGCAGTTTTTGCTAAGTGATCAAGACAAAATTGCATTTTAAAAACAGAAAATTGTCCATTTCTCACGACCGGAGGTGATGCCGTCAACGAAAAAAAAATTCCAATAAGGTTCAGATCAATACCTATTTGATGTGTAAAAACTGAACTAGTTATCCGAACTTCCCGTCATCATGACTCAGTGTAAAAAACCTCGCACTGCTTTTCAAATTATATTTTGATTTTTTCTTGTTACACAGACACTGCAGATCTGTAGCTCGCCGATAAAAAACACAGACTGTAAAGTGCCACCCATTGATAAAACTGTTCATTTATTGCGCATAAAGAAGTGTGCTGTTTCGAGATTTACTTCTCCTAGGGATGTCAACAAATGGTCGACTATTCGACTGTCAGTCGAATGGACCGACGATCGAATAATGAAACAAGATTCGAATATTAAATAAATGCAAGAAAACGGGGTTGATAATGAAATTTTTATCCCAAATTTGAAAAGGGGTCTTTCCTCAAACTATATGTATACATCTATATAGTTACCTCCTCAGACGAACAAGAACTCAGACACAGTCACAGTATATAAATAAATTTCCACATTGTACATATGGAAAACACAGAATAACATACCGCGATAATTATTTCTCAATATCTGACATTTTTTGAATTCATATATGTACGTAGTAAATTATACAATGCTATACTGGACTATAAAAAACATTTAAATCAATAATTGACTTGTACCATTATATTTATAAGTTATATAGAAATTTCCAATGCCTAGGAACATACAATAATTGCATAGCCGTGAAGTTTTAAAATTCGATAATAATTACAACAACAATCTTACAAGAAAAGACATTTTGATATAAAGTTTAGGTGAATATTAATTAAAAAAAAACACTGTTTACCATTTTCATCAGAGGTGAGGATCGCATGTGCTTACAATTCCCCATTTCCAGTATACTTCAATTTCAAATTATTTCAATTTTAAATTTACTAGTATTTAGATTGATAAGCTTTCAAAAACACTAGTTTAAAAAATAATAAATGCTCCGATTATTCGACTATCGTTCTAATAATGCAATCGAATTTTCGACCAAGAAAAATTAATATTTTGGCATCCCTAGTTTCTCCGTATCTTTATAACTGTTATCTCAGCATATTACAAACCGTGTGTTCCTTAACAAGGTAAGTTATTGACAAATTGATAAAACAAAGACATAATTTCGTACTACGTTCCTTGGTCGTTAGTCCCACCTCTGATGTTTCGGAGGTCCGTGTTTGCTCTGCTCTAATTTTGTATGTTTTGTAATGGACTTTGAGACTGAATACTGTTCGTTATCTCCATATCCTTTTATACTAGTATATTACTTATTTTGTATCAGAGTATTTTCTAAAATGTACCGAATTTCAACTTAGTCTCATTTCATAGCCTGACTTATTCAATTTTACTTATTTAATAGATTTATTTAGGAGGTATTTGAGAATTATCTTCAAGACAGGCGTTTTTTCCTTTAGGGCGTGGTTTCAACCACAGAATCAAAGAAATCATGCAATAAATACAATTACATTTATTTTGCATAAACTTATCTTGGAATTTGTAAAGTTGTGAAAAAATGGAAAGAGAAAAAAAAACTATACTGGTTAACCTAATCTGTCTCATTTTAAAGCTTATTTAGATTCCTCGACACCTGAATATAGGCTCGGTTCTGTGATTATGGATATTGCACATCATAGGCTTTTTAAACCCGCACGTTTCACGGAAGAAAATGCAGCTAAAACAATCCGTCTTTTCCTTAAACTTCAATATGCTATTAAAGGAATTGACGCGGTAAATATTACTAATATTCTTAATCACAAAAGGGTCCAGTGTTGTATTCCACCATATTTCAAGTTAAGGACTACGCCTTGTCTTTCCTACAAATATACATCGACCATTGCTTCCAAAATTTTCAATTACAAAAACACTTTATATGGCCTGGATATCGACTATCTGAAAAATAATCCCCTATCGTGTTCATGTTCTTCTTCGCACTATAACTATAGTCCTGCTGGACACGTTATTACAGGTGACGTAAATATAGTTCGTAATGAGGACCTTAGATCACTTATTTTAAAAGATCCTAAATTTAGGGAATCCCGATCCTTCAACTGGCGTCAGAATTTCATAAATATTATGGATTCTGTTGAAAATTACGCCAGACGATGGGCTAGATATGAAAAAGAAGACATTGACACCTTGTCAGAATGGATTAAATGTATCAGATCCATGTTAAAGTCACGTATTAAAAGATTGAGGGGCAAAATGAAAACCATCTATCCTTCTGTGTTCAATAAACCAGAAGTGAAAAAAGAATTAGATAGATTACACGATCAGTACGTACTGGTTCCTGCCGACAAAGCAGGTAACAACATTGTCTTCGTTTGTAAGGCTCATTATATAAATTGCATATTAGAAGAACTTGGATTTAATTCTACGAGTGGTAATCCTACTTATACATATACTACTCTTTCTAAGGGAGAAATTCTTCAAAATCACCTGTCAGTTTTGAATACTTTTAATATTCCACAGAGCCAAAATGAATTTGAACTACCTTATATATATTGGATTCCGAAACTTCATAAGAATCCTTACAAACAAAGATACATTGCAGGTTCCAGTAAATGTTCAACCAAGCCTCTTTCGTTACTTCTCACTAAAATATTGACAGCAGTGAAGAAAAACTTCAAGAGTACTGTACAACTATATATTCAAGAAGTGGTGTAAATCAGATGTGGAATACTTTTTTCTAAAGAACTTTTGGACAATTTGAAATCACAAGACTTTACAAAAATCAACAGCATAAAAACTTACGACTTTTCAACTTTATACACAACAATTCCGCACGACAAGTTAAAATCCAGGCTTTTTGATATCATTGACAGCTGCTTCTTCAACAAAAATGGAACTCGTAAGTTTACTTACCTCGTCATTGGTCATTTGAAAAATTATTTTGTTAAAACAGATTCTGATTGTACACATAAGTACTCTGAAGTTGACATCAAGAAGATGCTTGAGTTTCTGATTGACAATATCTATGTGGTTTTTGGAGACCAGGTATTCCAACAATCTATTGGAATTCCCATGGGCACAGATTGGGCTCCGTTATTAGCAGACTTATTTTTATATTCATATGAAGCAGAATTTAGGCAAAATCTTTTGCGTGAAAAGAAAAAAACACTTGCTGTGGCCTTCAACTCGACATTTAGATATATCGACGACGTATTGTCAATTAATAATGATAATTTCCATTCCTACGTCGACACGATATATCCTGGTGAGCTTGAGATAAAAGATACCACAGAGTCCAACACTTCTGCTTCATACTTGGATATTTTACTTGAAAAAGACACAAATGGTAATCTAACAACCAAGCTATATGATAAACGTGATGACTTTAACTTTTCTATCGTCAACTTCCCTTACTTATGCAGCAATATACCTTCATCACCTGCATACGGAGTATTTATATCTCAGTTGATTCGATACGCAAGGGCATGCTCTACATATGAACAATTTCTTAAACAAGGTAAATTATTGACAAGCAAGTTGATGAAACAAGAATATCAACAGTCTCGTTTAAAGTCATCATTTCGTAAATTTTATGGTCGATACAATGACCTTGTCAGCAAATACAATTTATCATTGAATGAAATGCTGACTGACGTTTTTCATACCAATTGTTAGTCCATTATTTATACACTGAATTGACTACGGATTTTTTCCGTTATTTCCTGATTATGACAATGAGCACACGGCGGGTGTGACCGGTCAGCAGGGGATGCTCACTCCTCCATGGCACCTGATCCCACCTCTGATGTTTCGGAGGTCCGTGTTTGCTCTGCTCTTATTTTGTATATTTGTTTAATGGACGTTGAGATTGAATACTGTTCGTTATTTCCATATCCTTATTTAAAGCTCCATTTTTTATGTAAAATATATTGCTTAACACTTTCAAGATTGATTGATGTTATGCACATTGTTTTACGCAAGTTGTGTGTTCTTTTAACGAATTCTGGCGCTTACGGTTTTGAAAGTTAATTTTCATTTAATACAACTTCATAAACAATTGACCTTGGACCAAACCCTTTACCTTAGTACATCGGCCAGCAAAAAGCGGAAATCGATTCAGCATTGAAAAATTTAGGGTGGAGGGACTTACATGTAAATGCTTTTGAAATGGTCAAATAGATAGCAGTAATTATCAGTGTTTGCTTTTCCTGGGCAGAAATTTTTGAAAGATTTTTTAAAGGTACTTTTCCTTTATATTCCTTTGTAAAGATTTGATTCCCTATTGTACATGTAGTCCCTCCCTTCCTTAAACGGTTTTGATTTAAACTAACTTGATGCATACTATCCAGTTCTTGGAAAATATTTTTCTTTTTTTTTTCTAGAAAAAAAAAATCCATTCCTGCTGTGGTCTCACACTACAACCCCCCCCCCCCTCCAAGGGGTCTTGATTTAAAGAGATTTAAATCTATACTTCCTAGGTACTTCCATATAAATGCATTTTATCAAAACGTTGCTGTTTTCGAGAAGAAGGTATTTCCTTTAATTTTTTTTGTAAAACTTTGGTGATCCTCCAGTATTAACCAATCCTTACCCGGGGATCAACATTTAAATAAAAATAAAGTCTACACTTTCCGAGGATGCTTTCATGTCATTATGACTATTCATAATTTGTTCTTGTGAGGAATTTTTTCTAGGAAAAAGGAAAGAAAAAGTTTTAAAATTGTATTTTCAAAGCGCACAAAAATAAAATTTTACTCTGTATTCTGGACAATGTCTTGACAAAAATGTTTTTTCCAATGCACAATACATTGTTAACGTTAAATTTAATTACAGAATGAATATTTCTTATTGGTACACGAAAACGTTTATAATATTCTTACATGTCATGGTTAAAGTTTGGTTAGTGTAAGGATGAGTCAATCAAACAGGTCCCAAAAGTCGTAGTTGTAATAATATCCAGATAGAAGAAGTAATTTTAACTCTACCAGGCAAAATGCTATCATAAGACATAATTCCTGATATTATACAGAAAATCTTGACAAGTTATTAAATCTGTGTCGAAAAACTTGAAAAGGTTCCGTTAGATAATTAAGTCTGTATCTATACTCATTTATTAAGTTCCGCAAAATATCACACTTTATCAATTTTCAACACATTTTTAAAAATACCATACTACTGGAACCCCTTGAGATTAACGATCTTTCCTCAACAAATAATCATTTCTTATATGTGATGATAAATGATCTTTAGTATTATGTGTTATGTTACTTGTATATATCTTTTTTTTAAAATCTTTAAATAATATAATTATCTAGTTTTCTTCTGCTTCCAATTAATTTTTTTTAAATACTGCCTGAACCTCTTAATTCAATTTTATAAGTTTAAGTATTACTTTGCTTACTTCTACATAACACCTGGACCCGTCTCTGATGTTTTGGAGGTCTGTGTATGCTCTGCTCCTATTTTGTATTGTTTAATGGACTTTGAGATTGATTGATTGTTTACTGTTTAACGTCCCTCTCAAGAATATTTCACTGATATGGAGACGTTACCATTGCAGGTGAAGGGATGCAAATTTATGCCAATGCTCGGCTGGTTTATACTGTCTCATCCAAGAACTGCCCCATTTAGTCGCCTTTTACGTCAAGCAAGGGGGTACTGATGACATATTCTAACCCGAATTCCCACAGGGCACTTTGCGATTGAATACTTTTATTTATTTCATGTTTACCCCTCTATTCTGTGGATATGACCAATTGGATATTTTTTAATATCCCACACTTAAGTGCAGAAATGACGACACAATGGTTTTGCGTTACCGTGATGAAGTAAAATAAGTGGAGTGCTAAAAACAACAGTGGATAACATCGGTTGTGAAGCATCAAACATGGGATAAAAAGGATCTCCCATGATTTGTAGTTGGATATGATTTTTATCCAACGAGTTGTGTGATTTTTATCTCCGAGCCTTGGCAGTATATTTTATTAAATCCGCGGCAATTTGAGATAAAATAATTTTATATAATTTAAATTAGACTTCTTAGATCCGCGCCGCATATAATCTGCGCGGATCTAAGAAGTCTGATTTTAATTAAATTGATGTTCATGCTGTCTATGCTTATAACGGTTGTGCAATTAGTCAATTGAATGAAACATGTGGGGATAACAAACAATATTCGAGCTTAAAAGTCCATTAAAAGTCACAAAATAGTATCAGAAGAAACGCTGACCTCCAAAATACAAGGAGTTGGATCAGGTGACATGGAATAATAAAAATTCCCTGCCAACTGGTCACACCAGGCGTGTGCTTATTGTAATGTTCAGGAAAAAAAGGAAGAATCCGTCGACATTGCAGTGTATAAATGATGGTCTAGCAATCAGTAAGAAAAAAATGTGAGTCATTTAATTTAATGATAGATTATATTTAATGACACATAAACACATAATATAAAACTGCATAAAATACGACCTTGAAAATATCGTTACATACACTATATACAGTATTTAAGAAAACAAAATTTGCATGTTTCACAATAAGTTATGCCACATTTATTGCATAATTTCAAAAGTTTGAATTCAATTGTAACTCGTGCTATAATGTTGATGCATAATTTTAGGTAATTTGAATAAAAACTAGATGCTGTCATGAGACAGTAATACCCGCACTAATGTGTTTGCCTCTAAATACACGATCCTACATATTGGGCGGCTTTCCACAGAAATAGTCAAAATAATTCTATAATTTACATGTATTCATCAAATTGAGTATGAAATTCTCAGACCCAGTGACCTATAACTCAGAACCTCTTATATTTATTTTATACATGCTTATTCATTATATACCAGTCTGAATTTTATTAATGATGTAAATTCCTGGAATTTACAAGGTAAAAAATGTATATACTAAAACAAGGAAAAAGTCACAATGGACCCCCCTTGGAAAATGCAGATCCCCCCCCCCCCTGGTAAACAGGAATATGTGTAAAATAGGTATGAAAAGTTAAACATTTGCGGAAATAGAAGTCACAACTACCCCTACCCCACCTCCACGATATAGGTTTTTGACGTTTTGGTGAGATTTACTTTACCTTTTTTTTTTTGATTATCAATTTCTGGGATAGGATTTTTTTTTTGAGTGAGGTGGACCCCCCCCCCCCCTCCAGGAAAAACATTTCTGGATCCGCGTCTGAAATTAGATTTTGATATATGTTTTGCTCATAATAGCATAGGCGCTCCCCATGTTATTCTGTAAATGACGTATGATAAGTTTATATAGGTCTACCCCTCTATAGTATAAAATATTTTATACTATAGAGGGGTAGACCTATATATACTTATCATACGTCATTTACAGAATTACATGGGGAGCGCCTATGCATAATAGGACCTTTCTAAATGTACTACCCCCCCCCCCCCTCGACACCACAATCACACAGCACATACTTTTGGGAATAGTCTAGATGGAAAAGGTTTGTTAAAATTTAATATCGTTTGTTATGAATTAATTTAAAATTTGTTCTTGTACTATACATGTGAACATGTAAATTTCTACATCACATCACGTTGCGTCACCAATTATCATATTTATAGATTAAACACCATTTGGCACACCTCAGCCGATACCCACTTCATCTGATAAGGTGATGGAATCGACGAAGGTTCGCCAAAATGGCACATGGCTGCAGTCTGGTGTGCATTGGATTAATTCATTTTGTTTTATAATTGGATTTATATTTCATGAAGTTGACAAGACCTATGGCAGTTGGTAAGTACAAGTTTAAGTATAATTGGGGGTAAAATAAAACCAAACGATGAGGTTAAAGTTTAAAAAGGGTCAAAGATCATCGCATGCCACACGAGACGAATTTCATATATTGTGAAGTTTTCTCCCGTTGTCGATGAAGTTACTGCC
>NW_026930421.1:0-41297 GCF_032062105.1 Saccostrea cuccullata | reverse complement strand
TCCTCTCTTAATTCAAATTGGTGCATTGTACATTAAGTATTTCAAAGCCAAAGCAACCATCGTTGACATAGCTAGATTTTACGGAGTAAATTTCCTCCGAAAGAATATCATTGATAAGTACAGTGTTCACTACTTACATTACAGTTTGGTAATAACAAAAATCTACAAAGTAAATTTCTTCTCTAAATTCACATTGCTGCATTGTACATTCAGTTTTTCAAAGCCAAAACAACCATCGTTTACATAGCTATATTTTACGGAGTGAATTTCATCCCAAAGAATATCACTGATACCGTTCACAACTATATTTACAATTTGAAAATAGCAAAAATCTACAGGGTCAATTTCCTCTTAATAATATCCATTGATACAGTGTATATTCAGTCTTTTAGACAGCAAGATTTCATGGGATAAATTTTCCCCCAAAACTTTTCACTACTTGCATTTTGAGTTTACAGTTTGAAAAAAAAACAAAAATCTATAGGATAAATTTCCATTCAAATAACATTCATTGGTGCAGTGTATATTAAGTCTTTCAGACAGCTAGACTTTACGAGATAAAAACCCCTCAAAGAATATCACTGATAGAATTTTCACTATTCCCATCAAACGTAAACATTATTCTTTCAAAATAACGAAATATACAGAGTAAATTTCCTCTCGAAAATGACATTAATGCAGTGTACAGTCAGATTTCTAAAACCATAACAACAATCCTTTTTAGAGCTAGACTTAACGGAGTAAAATTCCCCCCAAAGAATATCACTGATACATATATTTTTACTATTCCTATCAATCGTAAAGATTACACATTGAAAATTAAAAGATCCACATGGAAAATATTCTTTCAAAAATAGAAAGGATGCAGTGTAGAATCATCTTTTGTTTATATACTAGCATTTTATCCAGAAATAATGAATATAATATCAATGTGCACTTTCTCATGCATCATTATTGATTAGAACACATTATCAAGAAATGAGAGACAAACATGAGGGCTGTCATAAATATGCCATCTAACTACTAGATCCCATAATACAAAGAACATAAATATGTTGTAATGCCAAAGAAAAAATGACCAAAATATGAGAATGGCGCATAAAGTATGAACAGCATGGATTAAGTAAAACAACAAGTTCTTGTACTCATGCTTTTGTATACTTGTTCTAGAAAAATAGTAAACAAATGTTTGATATATTGTCCGAAATGTTCTGTATTTCTTTTTTCTTTTCGTTGTCTTTTTGACTGAGTCTGAATTTCTTTTGGAAGTATAAACATCTGTTTCTGCAATATATAAATGTTACTGCAATTTAAATTCAAGAAAAAATTCATATGAGAATTCAAATGTTCATACCTTTAAGATACTTGGCACCCAATTATTTACTGAAACAAATGACACTGAGCAGTAATAATAGGAAACGTTAATAATGAGTAATTTATCTTTTACCTCTTTTAAGTTAATTTAACTTATATGACCTTTGTCTACAAAGTGTTTTTACACCACTGAAAGTAAAATAAATTCAACCCCAAATAAGTAATTTTGTAAGTTAACATTGCACATATATCAATGATTGATAAATGCTACAATAGGCTTGTGGGCCACAAAGCTTACATTGTAAAGAAGAAGCAGAAACCTGTTAAGTGTTGAAAAGGGAAAAGTCAATATTGGCTTTAGATTTGATAGGAGAAATAGGAATTGAATTTTGTCCCACTCGAGGATGCTTCCAAAAGTTTAGTTAAAATTGGTACATAATTCACTTTGATTGCCTCTTGAGGCCCCAACTTACCCCTTTTTGCTTAATTTGAATAAATTTAGTGCTGTCTGTCTTCTAAACAATAAACAAAGTCTTAATCGCCAATGTTATGTTAACGGTTTACGGAGCACATGGTAGAACAAAACAAAATTACTAGTAACCATATTTACAGTGTAGATGAAGGTTTGTTGTCCTGGAATTTAAATGTCTGGTGTATTGTAATAGCTATTGACTAGGGATGTCAATTTTACTCGCACAGCTTAGTCGAATAGCCGGATGCTTTAGTCGAACGATAGTCGAATATTCGTTTAATTTTAATTATTTTTTCGCACCAGTTTTACTGTTTATCCTTTACAGATTAGTTTACAATATTTAACCTAGAAGCTATCACCGATATACTAGTACAACGAATTTCCTAATTGTAAACATGTACGTATAGTGCCATAAAAATTGTACATCAATATGTATCCAATGTATTTAATATAAAAATTAATATTTTAACTGCAAGTTTAATCTAAATGCAGGATACCAAACGCCCGTATTTGTTCTTTCTTTACATTACGACGGTACATGTACCCAATAATTGAAGCCAATTATTACATGCCTGTCAATGATCTTTGACAAGTAAACAATTAAAGCACGTCTGTTATGAAAACAAAAAGAGGGCGAGAGCTTGGGATAAATTTAAATTATGATATTTTGTACAAACAATCAATATTAATGATTGTATGAAATTAATATCAGAAAAAGAAAACACGGTTTAAGTACTCTCATATCTACAGACCCCGATTTATATGTATTAAATTTTACGATTTTGTAATAGCTGTTTACTAGTTATTAATATTTTTTCTGAACAGACTTGTTTGCCGACATACAAATAATTTCCTTTGAACAAATACCATACCCTTAATTTTTCATTTGAAAATTATGGTCTGTATATAAATGAAATGGGCAAATATAAGTTTATTACCTTGAATTCAAAATTACTTTGATAAAACACATTTATAACGAATAATCGACTAAAGAAATTTTAGTCGATCGTCGATATGATCGAACGATAGTCGAGTACTCGATTATTCGTTGACATCCCTACTATTGACCCAAAGCAATATCCTTGTCCAAGAAGGATATGGAAATAACGAACAGTATTCAATATCAAAGTTCATAAAACAGTACAAAATAGAGGCAGTGGAAACACTGACCTTACATGCCCCTCTTTTACATTCTGATACACAGTACTAAAAGATAACAAAAATATACTGAGTAGTCAACCTAGATATATGAATATGAAGCAAAATGTTTAAACTTGCCTCTGTTCGATGCATCAGTTCCTGCCTTCCTTCGCTCTTTGCTCATTGATGGTACATTCCTTTTAACTTGCATTTGTACCTAAAGAAAACAAAAAAATTATTTGAAAATCAAACATGTTTAAAGAACATGTCTTAATATCTTTCATTTATATATTAAAAAGATTTTAATATATTTCATTCTAATACATGCATATACATATGCTATTTTATAACATTGGCAAGACGTATACCGTTATGACTTAAAATTCTGAAATAAAAGTTGTTTACATAAAATCTGCGTCGAAAGATTTTCTAACCTGTGGTTCATCCAACTCTTTATCAACCATTTCATGAAGCTCTGGATTAATTCTAGATTGCTCTGCTTGTCTATCAAGATTGTCTTTCTGTTTTGGTAGCAAGGGAAGTAGCCATCGAGCATGTTCTTTGGCATACTCTAATTGCATCCTTGTATCAGACTGAAGGTCCCTTAAATACGCCGTAAATCTCCTCCACCACTGGAATTGGTTCTGATCGGAAAACAAAAATTTGGATCTATCAATATTTTTTTCAAGGGCATCAATATTGATTTTGTGAAAATTTTGAGGTTTAAGAATTTTAGGTAGTCCTCTTGGAATTTGTTTTAAAATCGGCCTTTGAAGTTGTTTCCATTGGCTGTTATGGCTTCCTTTATATTCTGTAATTATCTTATTTTCTTCATTCCGTCGAAATCTAAAGTGATGGGGTTTTGTGTGATGAGCTACTGAGTTGAGGCATGGAGTAAGCCAATTTTTAATATCGTAGAGTCCTCTAAGTTGCCTTGTATTGGGGATAAGTGATAAGAGTCTTGGAATAGTTCCTGCTTCGTTCCTTCTTAGCTGGTCTGCAATTTTGCTGAATCCAGCATCAATATCTTCATGGGTATGTCCCACGAAGAGAAATGATAAATGCACCTAGAATAAAATGCATAATATTTTTTTTAAAAACATCATAATAAAAATATTTACAGGGCAACATATGGAAAACTAAAGGTACTGTGAGCGATGAGCTCACTAAAAGATACCCCCGCCTCTGTACCTCCATATAGTTATAATGGCAATGTCCATGTTTTGCTGTGGCCGGGAAACCCAAAATATGTGTCAGATCAAAAAGTAAAATAGGAGGTGCACAATGGCAATATGTTATAAAGATTCTGTGAAAGTTTCATCAAATTTCATTCAGTGGTATGAGAGAAGTTGCTGATAAGAGATGAGAACCCCAAAACGTAACAAACAGATGGACGGACAGAGAGCTATACAGACGGACGGACGGACTGATGGAATTAACGATTACTATATACCCTCCCGCTTTTCAAGCGGGGGATATAATGAGTTTGGTTATCACATGTCCAATGAATTGTTTAATTAGACGACACAAAATGAAATCCCACGCTTGGTAACTCTTTTTTTATTAAAATTTTTATTAAATGTACTGGTAACAAAATCATTCCAAAAACATCTTTCATATTATAATGACAGTATTATAAACAAGAGGCCCAGAGGCCACATTGCTCACTTGAGCAAATCGGCTAGGAAAAAACACAATTAAGATCAGAACTGAAAGTTAACTGAGGGTCGGGGGCTTGAATTTTAATACTACTTGAGAATGTCTTCATATTAATGCAGCATATGATTTTGCTGTTCTTGATAAACAATTTAAAAATCAAAGTCCTTAAGGGCCTGCGAGTTGACTCGCTTGATTCAATTGAGCTTTTTCATACATCTGGGCACCATACCTTACTATATTCAGTTTATTTTGCATTTTAAGAGATTGAATATAACATGTCTGGTCCATGTTCGGTTCATAAACAAAGTGTATATTGCTTTTCCTTTATATATACAGGTTGGCAATAAAGGCCTTCCTTATTTTGACTGGATTCTTTAATGAATTTAAGCACATTAGCTGAAGTGGTCAGTGTTATGGAATAATTAGGTTAAAGATTCCCACAGCAAATCTGGATTCTAAAAATAGATTTTCAACAACAAATAGCTGCAACTAATGCGAGCAGCAGGTGTTTGTGTTAGGGAGTATTCTAGGTCAATTATAAATAAACTTCAGATGGGAAGATTAGATCCACCTAACATGCTTGAACATATATTCATACGCAGTAATTGCATGTACATCGTACTACAGATATTAAATCAAAAATTTCTTTAAAAGCATGAAGGCATAAATAATGTTACAGTGTGAAATTTTATATAGTTTTTACCTCTTAAGTTTATACTATCACTCAAACCAAAGCATTTTTTGCTGAACTATTATGTTTGGCGTATGGATCACCTTGATGAATGTGTGAGAAATTTTACAGCTCTGAAACGGCTGCGTCAACAGGGAGTAGCTTGCTACGCAAGCCAACTCAAAAAATCTTCCTATATGTTACATGCACTTCGTAATATTCTGAATTTGATTCCCAAATGTTTCCCTTCCTACCCAAAAGGACCATGATGTGAACAAATTCAAATTTTCAATATATGAAAATGCTTACATGTCAATATGACTTTTTTTGTTCTTGGGATTTTTCCTTATATTTTTCAATGTAAAACTTTGATCGATCATTGTGGATCAACCCCACCCTTGAAGTTATGATTTTAACAAATTTTATTCTACACTACCTGAACATTTTTAAAATAAATTTTAATGTTAAACTTAATCCTATCCCTTGGGGTTATGATTTGAACAAACCAGAATCTACACGACCTGAGGATGATTCCATGTTAATATCACTAAGTACCTAAGAAGAATATTTTATAAGATTTCTCTATCTAATTTTTTGTGAAACTGATCAGCAATTTTGGCCTCATCCTATTCCCGGGGTCATGACTTGAACAAACTTGAATCTACTTTACCTGAGGATGATTCTACATGAGTTTCATCTTTCCTGTCTCAATTGTTCTTGAGAAGAAGATTTTCCTTATACACTCCTATGTAAAACTTTGACCAGCCATTGTGACCGAAACCTATCCCTGGGGGTCATTATTTGAAAAAAAATGAATTTACTGTCTTTCTGACATACTTTCTATTTATCAATAAAAATATGCATTATGACAACTAAATTTAATTGATTATTGTTCATTTGATTTTAAATATTGTGACATTCCATGCAGAGACGCCACTGAATAAAGACGTAAATTTATATTTGAATCCTTTTCATTTGGGTTGTAGGCAGTTACACTTTTGAGTGGTCCTCCTACACTTTTACAGGGCTTGTGTGTCTTATAAGGAAAAAGACGCATTTGTCACTACACTACCTGAGGATGATTCCACATCAGTTTCATCTTTCTTTTCCCAGTGGTTCTTGAGAAGAATTTTTTTTAAATGCCATGAATTTTTCACTTATTTAAAATTATCTTCCCTTGAAAGAGGGCGTGGCCCTTCATTTGAATAAAATTGAATCCCATCATCCAAGGATACTTTGTGGCAAAATTGGTTAAAAATGGCCCAGTGGTTCTTGAGGAAATGAAAATATGAAAAGTTGGCGACAACGGATATATTTTGATCAGAAAAAGTTTATAACATGATGACAAAGTACTTCGAAATCCACCATTTACTTCATGAACAGAAAAATTAATTTTATTTATTAATTATTAAATTAATAATAGATGGAGAGAAACGTTTGCGTTTCAAGTTTATCACTTCTATTAGAAAATAAAATTTGTAAATCAAAAGTTCAAGTTACATTAAGCTAGCTCTTGTGGGTATGTATTTGTGGGTATCCTTGGGTTTCATGAGCTTTACTGTACAACTCTCATTTTGAATTGACAGGTAATCAAAATACCGAGACGCGGTCAAATGCTAGATTACACATGTTTTTTATTACTGCAGAGTGAACATGTTTTAATATGATCGAATTTTATAAAGATACCAACTTAATGTTTTTAAATAAACATACAGTCGCCCTTGTGGCACAGTGGTTAGAACGTCTGCTCTAGAGTTGCGAAGTAAAGAGTCAATCCTTACGTGGCGGGTTCGATTCCAACAGCGCGACGTGGAGAGCGGTCCTTCGGACGAGACCGTATAAACCGCGGCCCCGTGTCGCAGTAAGTGCTGGCACGAAAAAGATCCCTCACTGCTCAAAGGCCCTGAGTGTCGAGGATAGGACAAAATGTGTAGCCCTCGACCGGCAATTGTTGGCGTCTCCATATGAGTGAAAAATTCTCGAGAGGGACGTTAAACTACATACAGCCAATCAATCAATATACATACAAAGCAAATCTATGAAAAGTATATTCTCACCTTTTGTATTAATTATGAGGTAAAACTTTAACGATTTCTAAATCAAGATTTTTTTTTGTGAATTGTCCAAATTTCAACAGGTCCGCTTTAATATCATTATATTTCCGGAAGTAACAATCTTAAACTTTGTTTACTTAAGTGGTTTACAATTCATATTTTCACTTTGAAATTTTCGAATTGCTTCATTGATTTGAGTAAAAATATTCATATCACTGTCTTCAGTTTGATCGAGAGAGTTTTTTATTATCAAAAAAATTCTTGCATTCGATTTGCTACCTGTTCGCGGGAGTCCGTTCGCGCAGGGTCCGTTCACCCAAAAATTTCTTCGCCCAAAATCTTGTTCGCCCTATAAAAGTTTCGCCCAATACTTATATATTATATTACCGGTATATATACTTATATATATTATAACTTATTTGAAATAAGATTAACATGCATTTTTATTTCCTTTACGAACTTTGGTTATTTTTTCTCAAACCAGGAACAATGTTTATTTAGTCTTATTTAATTTTTGATTTGATTCTTACATTTATTAATGATTTAGTGTTTGCACTATAGTTAATTAGATGACTAATATCGATGTTAATTGGGGGGATACACACGTGTTGTTTTTACGAATTGGGCTTTGTTTTGAAAACAATTAAGGGACTGAGATGTTAATAGATCCCTTATAGAACTGAGCAGCGGATCCTGAAGTTTTACCTTTGAAGTATCTCCCTTTGATCTTAAAAACTGTAAAAAGAAATCTGGGCGAACGGACCCTGTGCGAACGAGAAATTGTGAGAACGGACTCTGGGCGAACGAAAAATCGGGCGAACGGGATATAGGGCGAACAATTTTTAGGGCGAACGAACATGGAACCAAAATAATTGGTACTCTTTTCCCTATAGAGACCCAAACTTTTAAAATGTTAAGTGAATTTAAAGTCATGAAAAGTGATTTTTTGCTCATAATCCGAAAATTGATGACACACTGAGAGGTAAATAGCAAAAAAAAAAAAATTTGATTCATGTGTTCTCAAACAGCTTCCATTTTTAGGCCTCGTCTAACAGTAAACTACTAGATGGAGTATGTCACGTGAACACGTTTACAAATTGTTCGACATTGCTGTACTTGTAATTTGTTAACAGTAATTGTACAAGATGCTGGAAAGTTCAATAAAAAAATAATTACCTCTTTAAAGATATTCTTCCATATTAGCAGTTCACAAAATCCAAGTGTATATCTATTTTTATTCTCTCTGAAGCAATTGTCTGCCTGAATATACAAGGTTGGTGGAAGAAAGTTACCCTATGAAATAAATTAGATGTTTAGCTTATTTGACATTGGCTTCCTCATTGTGAGAATATATTAGCTGATGTTTATTAAGCTTAAGAAACATGGGGAAGACAAAAGAATCTGTAAAAAGCATGAAATGCATATTCTTTTCTTTGCCTACGTTCGATGAAATATTAAAATGGATTTTTTAGAAATACGAGAAAACCAACTGAATCAATATTTCATTCATGTCATTTAATTATTAATACAGTGTTATATTGAAATACCTCTACATTTTCCAGCAAATCATATAGTGTAATTATTTGATACAGAAAGAGATGTTTATGTCAAAATTGGAGGGAATATTTACCATTTGCAGGCTTGCTCCATATAATTCCTTTAAAATTGTATTAATGACCATGTTTGAATCATGGGCATATTCATTAATATCCAAGTATTTGGTGAACTTCTCCAATCCATGATTAATGACTCCCTGGATGTGAGTTGACAACAAATTCGCTACATCTAGATCGTTAGATCGTCTACCAAGAAAGTGAGGAAGGTTCGTTTTCACTGTAAAATTTGAATTAATTCATAAAATAATATACAAACTGGATAAATGGAAAGTAAAACATTCAATATAATCACTTCAAAATAAATGTGATCATCTATTATATGATGCATTCTTCATTTAGTCATGATTACATGTTAACTTTGGTACTTATGTACGTGTACTTACTCTGATCCATCCCATCTATAATGATCGACATAAATCTTCGAGAATTTTCTTTCGCTTGATTCCGTTTGGAATAGTAGTATTTTCTCTCCATCCTAAAATTCAATATATAGATTTTTGTGATCAAATGTCCGCGGCCGGTAAGAAACGAATTTAAATTATTTATTTGATTTTTTAAATTTTTACTTACATCTGTCGGTAATTATGTGCCTTGATGAGACCCTTTATTTCTTCACGCTCTAAGGGATCTCTTGTCACCTGGAGCTGAGCATCCAATTTAGTACACGTGTTACACTTTGAAAAAGAGTTCGTCTAAAAAAATATTATATAAAACATATAAAAAATATAGATTAAATTGATAAACCATGATTATTACTGTAATACTAACGGACTTATTTTTAAGGACCTCCTCTTCATCTGAATAGTGCAAACCTTAAGAACGTGTTTGAGTGTTACAACTATAAAGTAATATAATTTTTTAAAATAAAGCAATAGACAGTTCTCCGATTTTTGAAGAAAGGAAGTACAAGACAGTAAATCATAAATGTCAGTAAATAAAGTACCTAAAACATTTTATGGACACAGAGTACATTTCTTCTTCTAATCATAATTCGTCTTTACAAATGGATATGTAATTTCAATTAGTATACAAAGTTTCTAGTAGTGTTCTAAACTTTTAATTAAATAATTTGCAGAAAAAAATTATTTAAAGGTAGATTTTATTGCAGTCTTACCTGTTTTATCTTCAGGTGTGGAAATTTCTCCTTCCAAATCTTGTAAAAGTTTGCCTTTGATACACTTCGTTGCATTTTTTCGATTTCTTCCTCAACGTATTGGTTATAAATGTCTATTTTTCTAGTTTTATAAGCTAAAAGAATAACTCCTTTGTCAGGCATCTGATCCCCATGAAACAAGGCAAAATCATGCATCCATTCTATCGCTTTTTCTGTTGTTGTGTGGTGTTGTTTATAATTTCGGAAGCCTGCGGAAACTGCACCTCGCTCAAAATTAGCTACGTATTTGTAATAGAAGGACTTATCAAGTCTATATAAGTTTTGAAAACATTTTGAGCATATTTGTTTTCCATCTTCGACTGTAAATCTTATTGATCTTTCTTTGTTAATGGCCTCCGAATACTTATCAGAGAACCATTCTACCCTGCCTTCAAAATTTTTCGTCCAGACTTTTGTTCTTTCTCGCTTTACAAAATCAACTGATATTCCTGCAAGACAGGACAATTTGCATCTTCTGGATCTGATGAGGCAGTTCACGGCAGTTGATATGGCTTTCTTTAGTAACTTTTGCTGGTTTGATAGTGCTTTCACTAGAATTAAACAAATCATATGTTATCTTCAAACAAGATATGTTTCATCGAGTGAATTAAAAAGTGTGTTGATGAAATAAATTTTTGGTTTGAATAAATTTTATTGTAATTTCTAATTACAAAGGGATTGGGCACAAGTTTAAAAACTTATTATTTTTTCCAAAGAATACACAATAAAAAAAATTAGCATTCAGATGGCGAAGAACTTAACACACCTGATATTTTCTTAGTTCTTGATGACGTTTTTCCGTTGAGATTACGTGTATTTTCAAAACTACTCTCAAAAGATAGATCGAATTGCGCCTCTTCGAAAGTAGAACTTGACCCTGCTATGCTACTACATTCTAGCACATCAAATTCCTGAAAAATTACAATATTTATATATCATGTATATAGCATGATGTTTTACACACAATATCCTGATTGATTTTACCCTCATTCCAACGCAATTCACGTTTTTTCCCTTCGCCTATAGATTAGTTAGGCAAAAATTGGTTAGTTCACTTAGTTGTTGTTTTATCGCAAATCTCGCCTGAAAGTATTACACTGCGGCCTAAATAGCGTTGCCTTGAGTATTGATACGTACATTTGGATTTGACAATTGAACAATTTGAATCACGGGGTTCATTCCAAAAAACAAGCATTTTAATTGGTTGATTAGGACCCGCCCACTCTCGTGCAATATCTGCAGCATAACGCCCGAGTTGGAAAGCGTCCAACGGCCATATGATTGTCTAAAATTGATGGTGACTCTTTGAACTAAACACAAACACACACAAAAACAAACTATAAAATAACTTTTTAGCATGGATATATTCCTTTCACAGACAGTTCATGTTTATAGCATTGGATGACACACCTATTTTTATTTTTTTATTTTAATTCTGACGATTTTCTATTCACGGCATTTTTCGTTTTCGGTGTTGTACCGCGTACTTACGTAGAAAGCATATCCAACTTATATGTGGTAAAACATTGGATTTATTCAAAAGTTTACTGTTTTTTTTTTTTTTTTGTTACGACTATCAAAAATACCATGTTTCAAATGTGTGTGTGCTACTGCTTTTTTAACTGTCGTCATGGTGATATTAAAACAAGTCGAAATCATTGTGTTTTTTTTTTTTCAATGTAGCGCACTTTTTACGGTAATGGCGAATACATCAATATTATTCATTTGTTCACTATAAAATAATTAATATCACTAATACATTTTCCAAATTTAAGTACGTTTTAGTTTTATTAATATACTGAAGAAATAAACGGGAAAACGGCCCCGTTTTTCAATCGCAAAAATATGCCATGTGTGACGTGTATTGTTTTAAGTCAACTTCTGCCGGCTCTTAATCAGATTTTATTTAAGAATTCAAGATCATTATACAGGTTACCCAAACTCACAATAATATCAGATAGGTATTACATTTACATCAAGCATGTACTTATTGGTCCACTATATACTTCCGAAGTCTTCGCTCAGTAAGTAAAGGCCTATCACTTGTTTACAGCTGTTTCCATGTGAAAGTGGGTGGGCTTATAGAAAAGCACCAATAAGATTCTTTGTTGGATATCGCAATTGTTTTTCAGTCAGATTCATCAGTGTCGTCACTCAACGCAATAGTTTATTGGTCCAAGTGTATACTTTGAAGCAAGATTTGCGAAATGCTAACACACGAGGCATAACGCAGGATAGATAAAAACGAATAGCAATACATCACCCGATTTTAAAACTTGGCATTAAATGTTAATTTAAATGTACTTACTGTTGTCTCCATTTCAGCATCAGACCCAAATTGATTTGTGTTTTTCACAGGAGTCGACGAAGTGAATTTTAGACCGGTTCTGCAATACTTTGATACCTATAAACATGATAAATATACGTACATTCACATAATTGTTTATAAATTTAAAACTATTTAATTCTTTGTTTTTACTGTAAATTTTGGAAATGTCAGTATAAACTAGTTCATAATCATTACCAAATCATTTCAATATGAATAATCGATTTTAGCAATTTGTTTATACCAATTTTTTTTTAAAATAATTGAAATTTAAAATTTAAAACAATATGAGCTGCAATTTTTTGAAATTTTTGTTGCAAAACTAATTATTATAAACTATTTCAAGGTCAGAAAATAAGAAGATTTATAAAGTTTTTATAAGAATTAATGCTCATATTTGCAATGGAAGAACTATTTATAAGCTTTTTTGACATGTTTGAAGTTGATACAAAATTACATTATTGTCACCCTTTACCCTTCAGAATTGTTGTCATCTGCTGACTTCAAAGTTTTAATCAAACTATGCAGTTACTATGGTTACAAATAGAATATATAAAAATCAGTCCTCCTTAAATCTTTTCGCTATTTCTTTTACGGAATGATTTTCTTTTTATTTTATCAAACTGTGAAGTTTCCTTCCATTTGATTAATTAGAACTCGTGTTAGCCAATTTTTAAAGCAACATGTTTTGTTAGCACGGAACACATTTAAAGCCATATATGGCGTATGTACAATGAAAATTATTAGACTAAAATTATAAAACTTATTATTTGTATGATTACTTTATATAAAGATAGAAATTTTCCGTAAATTACAAAATCTAAGTCAGTTGCGTTATAAAGATATGACAATTTAATTTGGATTCTCGGAATTTTCTCCGGCTTGGAAGAAAATACAAAAGATTTAAATAACACATTATAGAGAAGATAAAATTGTATTATTAGGTGAAACGAGGCGTTCTCCGTGTTCAGAATTGTATGAAAAGCTTTAATTTAAATGTATTAACTATATTTCTTTACTTAAATGTTTACCTATAGGCCTATAGCACATTGGTCTTATCATTACAGTCAAAAAATTTCTTTACATGTAGGATGTTGATTATCTTAAAAAGTAATATTTAATTCATTATGATACTTTTAAGCAAAAGTTCTGGCGTATAAACTGCACAAATTGAATACAGTTCTGATAGTAAAAGGGTTAAATGTATTTCCATATAGTCTTCTACCTATACAGTTCTGAAAGTAAAAGGGTTAAATGTATTTCCATATAGTCTTCTACCTATACAGTTCTGATAGTAAAAGGGTTAAATGTATTTCCATATAGTCTTCTACCTATACAGTTCTGAAAGTAAAAGGGTTAAATGTATTTCCATATAGTCTTCTACCTATACAGTTCTGAAAGTAAAAGGGTTAAATGTATTTCCATATAGTCTTCTACCTTAGTTTCTGTTCTCGTTGAATGACTTGGAATTTCCATTTCCTTCAAAGGTGTGGAAGTCATAAAGCAGCTTTCGTTTATAGAAATAAAACTCTGAAAAAAAAATTACAGACTAAAGAAGGGATTCAAAAGATGCTGAACTTGAGTAACTGTTAAATTCCATTTCCATGTCTACTCGTTTCAGTTCAAAACCATGGGAAGAAATTATGTGGATCTTCTCCTAGCTTTAAACTGACATCTATCAAAGAGTAATTATAATCTTCATATAAAAGTGATTAGAGACAAATAATGTCAGCTTTGTAGAGGGAAGGATTCAACTTTTGTTTCATATTTAAAATAAAAGCTTAGAAATTTATTTTCAAAGAATGATATGACTATGAGGCCTTTATTGAAAAGGGAGGGGGGTCATAATCCTATACAGGTTCACTAATAACGTGTTTTAAATGAAACAAGTATAATGAAAAAAAAATAAAAGAACAAACAAAAACCACTTTACCCAATTTCAATACAGGATTTTTTTTTTTCCCAAAAAAATTCTTAGTTGGTATATTAGGAGGTGGACATCGAGAACACCTCGGGACAGAAAGTTTTGTGTTTTTCTGTAAAAAGTCCGAGATGTTCCGAATAGCGAAGAAATAGGCTGATTTTACCACATGTACTTGGGGTATGGCCCCCCTTTCCATTTTCTTTTCTTTTTAAATCTGGGGTAAAAGAGTAAACAAAAGTCATTTAAAAGGAAAGGGAAAAAAATTAAATGTTTGAATTTGTAACCGTACACACTTGGGCTCTGCCCCCTTCCATTTTTTTCTACTTAAAAGCTACAAACTGTTTTTAAATATGTCGTTTTCGACTGATACGTGTACATACCAGGTATTCATAAATGTATACAAGAGTTACATTATTTATAACATAATTATAGTAGATAATAGAATAAGAAAAAAAAATGAAAGGGGGGGGGGTCATATCCCTAGAGCCTACGTTTTGTGTTCTTCTGTAAAAAGTCCGAGATGTTCCGAATAGCGAAGAAATACGCTGATTTTAGCACATGCACTTGGGATATGGACCCCTTTCCATTTTCTTTTTTTTAAAATCTGGGGTCGGGACACTTTTTCACTATTTTTGTATTTTAATACTCACTACATATTATCAATAATGTAACTCTTTTGTCTCTATAAGCTGTTTTTAAAAATATCGTGACTCGACCCCAGATTTACATGTAGAAAGAAAAGAGGAAAGGGGGTGGTGTTTCATAGACAAAGATGGGAAGGAGAGTGTCAGTCGAAAATAATTAAAACATCAGATATCGAGGAATTTTGCCTTTGAATGTGTTGTAGGATAGGCGTAAACAGGCAAGGTAACCTTTATCTCAAGGGGGATAACTCCCAGTGTCTTAGACATGTTAAATAGCTTCAGATCTGTAACTCTCCGAAAAAATATATATTGATAGACCCGATCTATCATTAAATTTTTAGAGAGCTACAGATCTGCAGCTATGTCTTAGAGGTATTTTCTAAGATTCTGCTAATCTATCTATCAATTCCTTTTTTTTTTTACTTTATGTGCCACCTGAAAAATTAATAAAAAGTCGTATAAGGTACCATTTTTCATGGAGGGGTCTTTTTCAAATGAAAATATTTAAATAAAATCGCAAATATTTTCAAATAATTTTCTTATTCAAATGTTTTATATCATACCGGTAATTACTCTCTCTCTCTCTCTCTCTCTCTCTCTCTCTCTCTCTCTCTCTCTCTCTCTCTGAGAGATTCGAAGTACATACATGTATATAGACATAATGGTCATGATTATAAATTTAATCATTTCTTGAATCGAATAAAATGAGCAGTCCGATTACAAATATTAAATGCTGGTGCAGTATGCAGGAATTAAAATGCTCTGCTTAGATAAAATATAACTTTTATCAAAACAAAGGATAATTCGGGTTCTTATCGGTCAAATTTGGAGGAAGTGTACAAATATTGCCTGACTGCATCCTTTAACACCCCCCCCCCCAAGAAATTTTCATTTACACATATTTTATATAATTTACCCTCAATATTTCAAACCTAATTCAAAACGCTTTGAAGATAACCATTAAATGCATTAAGAATGTATACACTAAGGTATAAGCTTATGGGCGTTGGAATCTTCAAAATTCCGTGTTACTAAAACGCAGAACGGAAACAATAATTAGTTTAACTGAGACTATAAGAAGCGGCTTTCCTTATGTAATACATGTACATGTAGTTTATATCTAAATTAAAAGTTTTGAAAGCCATGCATTTCAGGTATCCATGTCTTTCCCTCAGAACACGTAGCAAAGATATGTTTAATGGTCAATAAAATAGACATTAATGACTAACACTCCTTATTTATCTCTTCTAAATTTGATTTATTTTTTTTTTCTAAATCTTTAATCTTCAAATCATAGCAAATTCATTATCAGGGACCTATATAGCATCTTTCTTTTCAAAGTGAGGAGTAGCAGAGGGAAAAAATGATTGAAAATCAGAGAACTTGGAAAGTCATTGTTCAACAATAATTCTATTAAATCGTAGGGGGGTCAGGGGTGGGATGGTGGTCCATCTTCTTACAATACTCAATTTCATTCATACATTGCTACAAATTGGAATCCTTATATCTTTTGCATGTATATTGCTTTGGTATGCATTAAGACAAGCGCGCATGTGTCCCTCGACGAATAAAATACATGTATTAAATTAAGAAAACTTACGTACCTGTCCTTCCAAATCCTGTTCGACTGACTCACTCTGTGTTCTTTCAGGCACGGAGAGTAAAGAGTCTCCGAAGGCATCTTCTGATAACAGAGAGCTTCCAAGATTTTGTAGGACAGAAAAAGAAGGCTCTAAATCCAGCAAAGATTCTCCCAGTTCATTTTCTGATTCACTTTCCTTGTTTTCATTTTTCTGCTGAAATTCGTTTTAATTTAAATTTTGTTTTCTCGTACAAATTGCACTTTATTTAATTAATGCGATTCATTTATTCAAACTGAACAGGCATTACTTACATTGGGTGGTAATGGCGCAATCGCCAATGAAATCAATGAGACGATACACAATATTCCTGACACATACATTTCAGACTGAATCAGCGAAATGGTGTGATTCAAGCAACGGCGAAGTTAAAACTACCCCCCCCCCCCCCCCCCGGTCCGTAACGCTTATCTTCCCATTAGCACTGCATCTGGCTATATTCGTGTATTCTATATAAAAAAAATCTAACATTCTTTTTCTATATCATATCCTTTTAGAATATAAAGGAAAAATATTATTTTTCGAAATTTGTCCTGTATAAAATAATTGGTAAAAAAAATGTCATCCCGATTTAATTTCATTTTTATTTGTTACCGGTCCGTCAACATATTTTTATCTCTAGAGCTACAATTCTGCAGCTAATTTGTTACTTTTCTTTTGAAAGTGTTTTCTTCATAAATCTTTTAGTATAAGAATACATAATAAAGTAATTTAATTTAAAATCCTTGGGGTAATTCTTTAAGATTTCCAAAAGTTCTTTACCGCTCTCCGTTTAGTAGGACCATGGATATGTTTATATAATACATGTACGTTAATATAATAAGTATACCAGCTTTTAGTAATATACGCAATCTACAAATGTTTCACGATTGGAATTCAAAACAAGGGTAGAACAAAGATTACAAGTAATAACAAGGTTCTAAATAATGGTTAGAATAAACGAGTTAATATTTCTCCATGCCTGAGGGAACTATTACATGTTTAATATAGAGTATTTATTAAAATACAAATGCAAAAAATACCTCCAGTAATATATTTAGAAATTCAATCACTAATATTGAAATAACAATTCAAATTGCCGTAGATACAATGTAAGTAATATTCTAATAAAGTTTAATTTGATAAATGCTTGTCTACAGAATTTTTAAACTGCAATCAATTATTCTCTCTGTCTTTCTCTCTCTCTCTCTCTGTATGTTTTTGTAAAAAGGAGACATAAGGTTGACCCTCAAAAAGCCTTTGAAGAAGACCCTCTCATTATTGCTCTTGCTAATACCAGATAAATGCAAAGTCTGAAATTTAATCATTTGGCATACTTAACATAAAAAGATTGTTTTTCCCCTTTTTGTGTGTGTGTTTTGTTTTTTATTTTGAACTTTAGTAATGTAGTTAGGAAAGAGAAAGAAGATGATAATTTTTCCGAAGGAAAGAAATGATTAATTTAAAGTTTCTTTTTAAAAAAGATGTTAATACCGATTAATTATAATAAGAATATCTCATGCTTTAGGATCGTATGTCTCCGTATATATGTAGTTTTTTCTTTGTTTATCACCAACACATTGTTCAGTAATAAGTGGTATCGGCTTGTGAAAAAAGTCTTTGAGGAAGTATGTCCACCATTCTTCCTGCTGTTTACACTGTGTTGTAGATCAGATTGCATACGCTAATCGACTTCGCGGGCAATTGATAATCGCTTTACGAAAAGCAGATATTTGAGATAAGCTGGAAGTGATGATTAAGAAATACTGACAACTATAACCCCCGTTGTGTTGCCGGACTGAACAAAAGCTGGGGAATATAACATGTAAACAAAACGGACCATTAAGATATTCGTGGGAAATTACTGCAATTTATATTATGTCAGAATTTCAATTAATGTTAAAAAAGTTAAGTAATGCTGTTAAAATAAAAAAAAATGAAAGTCTTTTTGACCACACATGTAAAAATTCCACGAAATTTTCCCGATACCAATTTTGAATTTACAATGCAATTACGTGCGTAAACCAAGATTCCTCGGTTTGTTTTAAACATCACTGGTGAGCCCCTCTGTTTTGTCTCATCTCCAGTATGAACAATGGAAAATCCTGGAACGTTTCATTTTGATTAAAAGTAATTTCCGCGATTCATTTCTTCCACTCACTCTAAAACTCAGTTGGCAAAATTTGACCCGCGGTCAAAAATAATAAAACAGATTTTTTTATGAAGAGGAAATCTACCAAAAATAAAAAAAAATATAGCTTCAAAGGATTAAATGTTTAACACGAAATTGACAGTAAATAGAGTCTTAAGTGAAAAAAAAAAGTTTATTATATATATTCCGATTCGAAATTTAATTTCCATGTTTATGATAACAAATTGCTTATACAAGAAATAAAGATTTATGTAATATTCAGCTTTGCTCAGCAGCAGGCCAATATTCTCTCATGAATAATTTATTATCATTCAACAATTTGTGCATTATAGATGTCCATTTGATGTTATGGGGTGTTGATTAATTCTCTTTTCAACAAAATGTAGAAATTTTTAAAGTTATTCAAACCTTTTTAAAAGAATGTGATCGATTCTCTGAAAAATTTTAATTTTTTGTATATGTGACATTGTGTTCTGGTATCAAGAGTTTTACAGTCTTTGACACTACTAATTGTTACTGAAAATAATTATTCTTTACTTTGGCAATGTTATAAAATTTTTAATAAGAAGAAAAGTATATCTAAGTTTTTTTTCAGAACTTGTGTCTTATCCTTTTGGCTTTAATTGTCAATAAAATTTGTTCAATTCAATCCAGCAGACCCATTAAATACTTTCTGGTAGATGTGAGTGCTGACAGCAATAACTCTTAAATTTACAACATACTTGTTTATCCTTTATTCAAATAATTAAACGTGTGCAAAAACAAGGACAAGAATGTTAAGAGTTGACTTGAAAAGATGTTGTCCACCTAATCAAAAATAGTCTCTTTTATATGTATTGTTCTTCCTTCCTTCATTTTTTTTCTTTGATAGATGTACTCCATGCAGTCATTTATGGTTTGTTATGCTAGATAAGTTCTTGTATCGTAACGTCAGTTATATGATTTGATTGTACTACATTTCATCGAACTGAAACAAAACATGTATTGGAAAGCGATAAAAAAAATATCATTTTAAAGTATATGTTTATGTAGCATTATCAATCTATAATTCTATTTATTTTCTAGATATACTTGAATTACTCCTTTATTCCAAACATTAAAATTATAATTTCTATGCTTTTTGTTTATTTATAGACACATTCTTAAAATTGTGTAACGTTATATATACTCTTAATTTCTTAGTTTCGCATAAACGCACGACTACGAAAACACCAATCATCTCTTGGCGGCCAGTAATAATTAAATATTAATCGAATATGATTGGTCGCATTGATAAAGCAGACCCGCCCACACTTTCTAAGAATATTTATCTGAACATACATATACCGAATTTTCATGAGTTCCAGTTATCTATTTCTTACAGTCTTAATACTTACGCACAACTGGAGTATACAAATATGTGGACTTTTAATATTAATGGACATCTTTTATTGGACAACAAAGACAGTGGCGAAATTAAGATGATCAGTAGCAGTAACAAGTTTGGGATGATCAAGGTAAATAAACATTTATCTAGGCAATGTTTACGTTAAATACACATTCTTCTTCATTGCTAGTCCAATTCTAATTTTACTTGGTAGGATTTTTTTTTTGTGTAGCATACATCAGTGTACATGATCCGCACTAAATTTTACACCCCAAAACTTACATATGTACACTGTAATGATTTTAAAACTCTCATTACGTAAATTCAGGTCTTTGTTAAAGAAATACTATTCTATTTATGTATTTTTATAATTATTCAGGTCACCTTAAAAGAGGGAAGAAGTCTCTTTCTGACGCTGAAAAATTTTGATTCCACCGAACACGCGAATTTTGATAAAATGTGTCGAACATCAAGGACAGCGTTTCTACAATGGGCAAAAAGAGAAAACATGTGTGTTCAGGTATATATATTAAGTAAATTACAGTCTAATTTTGATATTAGAATATCAGTATACTCGTATTAGAACTGATGAAGATGAAATGATATGTTTTAGTGCATTTTTAAGTTTAATAACTTTTTCTCTTTTCGGCTACGAGAAAGTGTGAATAATTTTACTTCAATACACTTTATGTATACATGTATGTAGGACCAAGTTTAACATGAAAATACATGTAAGATTAAATAAGAATGAAGAAACTGAATATATGAGGTGTGTTCTTTGGTCCATTTTCCACATTGTTTAAATACTTGAGTAAGAGTTGATGTTGAAAGCCCCCCCCCCCCCCCCAAACACACACACTTTCTGAAACGGTAAGGGTCAAATGAGATTCATGGAGTATGTGGATCTGGTTCTGAGGGGAGCTGAATCTACCTGCACCTCTTCCCAACGCAAAATGATTTTCTAGATTGGGCATTTTGGGGTGGGGTGACACGTTTTTTTCAGCCCCCTCCCTTTCAAAAATATGCTTCGCCACTGGAAAATGAATGTGAGTTAAATTGCTTTCAGTACTTAAATGAAAACTATAAGGAAAAAATCAAAGTTAAAACAACATGTATGTGTGAGATTTTGTGTTATTAGCAGTTTAAAATTAACAATGGATATTGCCAACTTGTCAATGTACATAAGCACTATTTTTAATAACGTATTAAGAATCAATATTGTTGAGTCCTTTGCCGCCGCAGTTCAGATTTATAAGAAAGAATTGCCAGGTGATAACAATGAGGCTGCATCGAAAACGATGCGACTAAAAAAAAAAAAAAAAACAAAAATAGAACTCAACGGGAGGAGGTAGGGTAGGTGTGCGGAGTTGGTTGATTAAGTCCCAAAGTATTATGTCTGTTTGTGCCTGTCTGTGTATGTCTTTATTTATAATGAAATATTTGATGAAATAAATGCATATTGTCAAAAAATATGTACAATTCATGTAAATTGTAGGATCTTGCTGCGGTTGCCAGTTCAACAGAAGCCACGGGAAGCAGCAATGCGGCGAGTGTTTCCATTGAAAGTAGCTCATCTCAACAAAACAACACTGCAGATGATAACAATGATGCAGATGATCAAATAAACACTGTGAGTAAACATATTTTTAAGATATGATAAAAATAATGATAATCTAAAAGATAAATTGAGCACCTTTTGACACAGGCACTTATAGATGGTCTGCTTATTTTATAGTAATCCGGAATTAATGCGTTCCCTTAATTATGTAACAGTTCTAAAGAGAAACATAAATATTGATCGTCCCTGCCCAGTATTTTGCCGACTTGCAAGTTAAAATCGGAAGTACCAGTAGCTTTACTTGAATCATTGAGTATGTTTTTAATTTAGGTTTGACATGTTGGGGGGGGGGTGGGGGGGTGGTCTTAAATATTTTAGGATATTGTAGCGGACCCTGGTGACAGGGTTAGGATAAAATTGTACAAAATGATACTGGCCGAATACTCGTTCATTTTTTTTTATTTTTATTTAAGCCCAATGTCTACACATTTTTCTTAATATCATCAAATATAATGTTGCTCCCCATTATTATGTAACTAGTTGCAGATCTGTACCACTCCGGAAAAAAAAATTGTCAGACCGGAGAGCTACAGTTCCACCCATTGAAAAAAAAACCTGTAATATATATATGTTTATTCCGCACAAAAAGTTTTGCTTAGTTCTGGATTAATTCGATCAAATTCTTTTCCCAATTTCAAACATATACATTAAGAAAAATTCCTTACTCTATGAAGTACTCTCGTAGTTGACATAGATCTGCAAAGGGACGTTAGATTGGATTATCTTGCAAACCAAAATGACAGTATAAATTAAAAATTAATGGACGATATGTTTGATGATCTCAATTTCAGGACCAGTAGGGCTATTAACAACAATTATAAGGATTGTTTTGTTGTAGAGACAGTCAAAGAAACTGTTAGGAACACACGGTTAATGATATTTTAAGATGGAAGTTTAAAAATAAGAAAGAATTGAAGTAAATCGAGAATCGGCGCATTATGTGCTCAATAAATATACCGGTACATTGTACAGTTTTTTCAATGGATGGCACTGTAGTTCTCTGGTCTGTCTTTTTAGGTCACCTGAGTAAACTCAGGTGACCTATTGCTATCTGTTTTTGTCCGTCGTCCGTCGTGCGTCGTGCGTTAACATTTGAACATTTTCAGCTTCTTCTCTGCAACCACTGAACCAATTTCAACCAAATTTGTCACAAAGTATCTATAGGTGAAGGGAAACAAAAATTGTGAATTTCATGATCCCTGCCCCCCTGGGGCCTGAGGGGTGGGGCCAAAACCACTAAAATTAATGCAATCTTTAAAAATCTTCTTCTTTACTCCTGGACATCAAGCAGTCAAACTGTTTGCATGATTGTAATCAGCAATGAGTCCTCTATCAAAATTGTAAAATTCATGGCCCTGGGGTCAGGGGTTTTAGTGCTAGGGTGGGGCTAAATTAGTAGATAGTGAAAATGCATTATTTCTTTGAAAATCTTCTTCTCTGCTCCTGGGTATTAAATAAACCAACTAAGTACATAGTTATGATGAGCAAGAGTGTCTATACCAAAATTGTGAATTTTATGGCCCCAGGGTCAGGGGTTCTGGTTTTAGGGTGGGGCTCTATTGATTATATAGTGAAAATACATGAATTCTTTGAAAATCTTCTCCTCTGCTCCTGGGTATCAAATAAACTAACTAAGTACATAGTTATGATGAGAAAGAGTGCCTCTACCAAAATGATAAATTTTATGGCCCCAGGGTCAGGGGTTCTTGTTTTGGGGTGGGGCTCTAATGATTATATATTGAAATGCATGAATTCTTTGAACATCCTGGTTAACATGCTTATGAACTAATTACATATTTAAGGCCAGGATTTATTTTATTTTCAGTTTTACAAACCCTCCGCTCAAGGTTTTGAATGTTCAGGTAAAAATTTAACAATTTTTTTTCTTTCCGATGTCAAATTTGAGTCGGGATCGAGATTTCACATTTACGAACTCGCACTTCCGGTTTAAAGCGAGATCCTGAAAGATAGCTTGGTTCAGTGTAAAATTCATCGATACAAGTGCCATCTAAAATGTTTCACCTGTTCAAAGGACAAATAAAATGCTGACGACTTTGTTGCACAATGACATGCTGGTAAGATAATTATGTATTTGTTTCAAAAGTATCTGTCTGTAAATTATTTTCCTCCCCCAGGTTCTAAACTGCCCGTGGTAGCTGTTGCATATTGCCAGCGGGCAGCAACATTGTTTAGGTCTCTGTTATAGCTTACAGTCTAAGCATCATTCTTCAGAAAAGGGTTGCTTATGCATCAGATATAATGAATAAAACTATGGGAGAAGTTCAGTCCATTTGAGGAAGAAATTGTTAAAGCAAGATGAAGAATATACAAATATATACAGGCATGTAGTATTATTTGTATCAGCCAGAAAAATTATTTTACTCTTGATTGAAAAAATGTTCACCCTACACCCGCAATACCCCCTGTCTGTTTTATGATAGGATTAAATTTTAGAACAATGTCTACACATTCACCTAACACATATTAAAAAAAAATGAAGATATATTGAAAGACTTTTAAAGAATTGATTTTTTAAAATATATTTTGACCAACATCACAAAATTTATATAACTGGCCCAAACTGGCAGATGATGAAATAAGCAATTAAATGTTTTACTTTCCTATTTGTAAGCATTATGTGTCTATTGGTAAGGAGCCTATTATAATAGCATAAAAAAAGAATGAACAAATGTTAATAATTGATTTAAAAAAAATTTTGATTTCCTTCTCCTTTGGGACTTTTTTATTCTCATGCTCATAACTAAACCTAAACAAAAAAAATGCTGGCCTTATAATGAAGAAAGGGGCCTCTTTCAAAATAGATACTTTCAGGGACGCTGGGTCAGGGGTACCAAGGGGGTACTTTGACAAAAAATAAATTAATGCTTTGAAATTTGCCCTTTGATAAGCAATGGTGCCTTCTTCAAAATTTGTGAATTTCATGGCTTTTGGATTAAAACACGAACCAAATGCAATCGCTGGAAAGTTGTTACATGATACTCAGGTGACCTATAAGGCCCGTGGGCCTCTTGTTATTTTTTCTGGAGAACTACATATCTGCATATATATATAAAGTTGTGTTAAGGTTTTTGATTGTAAATAACTGCGCTCGCCCCAACGGTCGCACCGTAGAACATATTACAGTGTACATTTCTTAAAAATAAGTTATAGTATCCACTTGTTTCATCCAATGAGGGTAGCAGTACATAATCTTAAAGGAAAGAACGATGCACTATGTTAATAAAAGTACTGAATCCCTAAAGTCAACTTCATCATTCCAAAAATGTTTTGTATATTTTAACTAGAAAGAGGGTTTACTTTTAATTGAATATGTTTACTTCATCTCCAGATTATAGGTCAACTTTGGACCATAGGCACTTGGGGTATGGACCCCCCCCCCCCCTTTCCATTTTTTTTTCTTTTTAAATCTGGCTTCGATTCACCTTTTACCTATTTTTCTATTCTAATATGCACTATATGTTATCAAAAATGCAACTCTTTTGTCTCTACAAGCTGTTTTTAAAAATGCCGTTTTTCACTGATACATATAAAGAGAGTGAAAAACGGCAATTTTAAAAACAGCTTGTAGAGACAAAAGAGTTGCATTTTTGATAACATATAGTGCATATTAGAATAGAAAAATAGAAAAAAGGTGACTAGAACCTAGATTTAAAAAGAAAAAAAAAATGGAAAGGGGGTTCCATACCCCAAGTGCCTATGCTTTGGACAAAAGATAATTTAAAGTAGTTCTATACTCGCACTACGTCATTTACGAATAGTAAAACCGGAACCGCAATTACCTTTTCCGAGATGAGATTATTTAACTATATTGGTTTGACTTTTACTAAGCGTTTTAAATATCCGGTAACGATTTTGCTCGAAGTCGGTCGCGTCAACAAACACATATTCTACAGTTTAAGGATAAATTAATTTAAAAGAGAAGGATGGAAATAACTTTCGGTTGACAGAAATAATTAGGTAATAAAACGATATTTATGTGAATGATGCATGTTTTTTATGCCGCGCCGAAAACACTTGCTATATACATGCTACATCAGAATATGTATCAAACTATCAAGGCGACTATCGGCGGCCAAGTTGAAGCTAAAAGTGATGATTCGGAAGAAAAGTAATGACTACGATTTGACTTAGACAATTTATGGATTTTACTAATTAAACATTACAAAATTTACTTTGAATAATAATTATTGCATTAAACACATACCCCCCTCCCCAACCAGCTTACCCACGAATCCCAATGCAAAATTATCTTTTGAATAAGAATTTGACAAAAGTTGATTCACTTGCAGCACACTTCGTTACTTTCTGTAGCAAAATCATCCAGTTTCTGAGAATCAGTGAATTACTTTCATTTTCATCGTCTCCAATTTACAGACAAGTGCGTTTTATATATTTATTTATTTATTTTTGAGTAAAATATTAAAGATAAATTTTAGGGACAATAGGTTTGGGTGTGTATAATTATTGTTTTAAATTGTGTACAACCTTTTTAGTACAAGTATACACTCAAACATTAACAGTATTACAGAAATCCGTGGCAATATATTACTTCTGGTAGAAAGAAAATAGGGGGGTCTGTGGCAACGCACTTTGAAAAAATTACGCACTTTGAAAAAATTTTTCAAAGTGTGTAAATTTTTTCAAAGTGCGTTAATTTTTTGACACACTCAACGCACTTTGAAAATTTTTTTCAAAGTGCGTTAAGAATGCACATAAACATTTTTTACCATGGAGGCATTTAACGCACTTTGAAAAAAAGATATGCATGAAAATAAAAATTCTGGATTTAGATTTTATAGTAATAGAGGAAATCAAATTGTAATAATTATATATTTCGAAAAACGTTTTTAAATTTACATGAACTCATTTAAAATCTTTGAGAACAAGGAGAAGACGAGTAGAAGGTCTCTCATCCCAACTCTTTTTTTCTTAAACATTGTACATAGCCGTCGGTAGCAAATTGAAAGTTGTCCCCACAGGTAAGCCCCAATTTTTAATGCATACATGTATATATTAATTATGTATATCTTTGAAAAATATTTATAAGCCTACATGTAACCCCCTTTCCGGTACTGATGCCTATGCTACACCCAAATATATGTGTTCACATAACTGGTATGACGTTGAAAACTTTCAATAAATTTAAGTTAACATAAAATGCATGCAAACTTGAAAAAAAATTAAGTACAGTAAAGCATTTAAGCGAGAAAGAATTTTCAAAGTATGGAAAAATCAAAATCGCTCACTTTCACATCCTGAAGTGACCTCTTCACAGAAAAAGTATCAAACAGGTTCAATTATTTATCATACCTAAGATTTGCAGGAATATTGACAAATCCATACATATTTTTTCAAAGTGCGTTAATATGGTCCATATTAACGCACTTTGAAAAGAAATTTTATTTTTTCAAAGTGCGTTGACTTAGTCCCAAAATTTAACGCACGTTGAAAATTTTTTTCAAAGTGCGTAATTTTTCAAAGTGCGTTGTAACAGGGGTCCCTTTAGTGTAGAGCTCATACCACGAAAAGTAATGCGTCAACATATATTTTTTTTAAGCTTATTATTTTTCTTAAATATAATTTATTAAAAATAATGCAAATTTACAAAGTTTGAGTCCATATTTTTTTTAAAAGACCGAGATTGTCCTGTGAAGCATATTTTCTCACATTAAATTTTGATACAATAGCCTAACAAAGTGCATCTATTTATAATAATTCATGCAAAACAATGATATAATATAGTTTACTAACATGTTTCTACTCTATTTTGGGTATTAAAGTTGAATATTTAGACTTAAATTAATTAATATACAACAATATCTAGGATAGGTAAAATTTCAGTATTTTACATTTCGGGGTATATACTCAGATAGGCTATAGCGGAAAAGTGAATATGTTGACATATAACTTTTCTCGTGTCTATCCATTGCTGGGATGTATGTCTATCTTATAAAAACAGATTTTTAAAGATTGAGCCCATTTAGTGCCGAGTATAGAACTACCTTAAATGATATATCTTATCTCATGATAAAATAACGACTGTTAGATGTTTCTAGGCAAGCTATGTTAGAAAATATATCAAACTCTTCAAAGTGTAATTTATATCAACATTTAATCGACAATTCATGTTTGCAATGGTATTTAACAAATCTATTGACAACAAATTAAGACAACTATTAACAAAATTCAGGTTATCTATTCACACGTTGAATATTGAAACAGGTCGACAGCATAACGTACCTAAAAATAATAGATTATGTACATGTTCTAATCTTCATGATATAGAAGATGAATTTCATTTATTTTGAAATGTCCATTGTATATTGATACATTGTATAAGAAAGAAATTTTTGAAATAAGTATTATTATGCTAGACCTAGTGTCTTTAAATTAATTCAGCTGTTAATTTCTCATAATATTAAAGATCTCGTAAATTTGGGCAAATTTTAAAACGCAGCAACAATGTTAAGAAAAAATAAAATTGATGTATAAAATTATTCCCATGTATGTGTTCTTTACATGTACGTTCACTCTCTCTGAATGTTTTTCCTTTTTGTTAGACGGGGTCACGTGACCCCGTCTTTTAGTTTACTCTCAGAGGTCTAAAAATAGAAAAAGGAAGCGGTGGTGATAACACATGAATTAAATCTACGCATACGAAAGAGTGCAGAAATTGTGTCGATCAAAACATAAACATTTTGTATCAAACTGAAGAAATTGATATGAAACTTTCTCTAACTCAACTAATAAAGTATTTTGATAATTTAAAACTAAAAATATTAACTGTAAATAACACTAGTAGACAAAGTACTATCCTGCGTATTATTATGGCTGTGTACGCATCATCCATTGTTTACTTCCGGAAAATTTATTAGTTCGTACCTGATGAAATTCGGAGAAGTTCAGAAAGGTTTCTAGACTGAGCAATTATTAAAATTTTTCTTCAAATCAAATTAAATGAAAAAAGTGAATGTATATTTTTCATAGTTTTGTTTTTAGAATGTTAATGAAAAAATAAAAGTTGTTATTAAAACTCGTTAAAAAAATCACACTTGTGAAATCTAGCATGAAGATTATTTTGACCCCGTCTTTCAGTACTGTCTCAGTACTTTGATTATTATCATGTTTGTTGTAACTCGGATAAAGAAACTAAAACTGAAAAGGTGCAGAAATGAAACTCCCCGAAATAAAAAAAATACTGACAAATGTCTCATCTCAAAGTTCTCAGATATCGAACTACAAATGAATGTCAATGAAGGGCAAGTTGGACTTGGATAGCCTCTGGAAAGTTGTTTTCCCTGTTTATTTTGTCCAAATGTTAAGACTTGAAAGTGAAAATACAAATGTACACTGCAAATGGCGGATTCTATAGGGGTCTTGTCTTTATACATGACATTCGGAGACCATTCACGTCCAACTTGCCGTTCAATGATAAACATATATTATTTCTACAATGTTGGTTATCACAAAAGGACAGAATTAAGCAGGTGCATTTTTCGAAAAAATGTTCACATTTTCTGAAAAAATTTTTCTCAAAATTTTTTTTTTTTATTTGTTATTAAGTAATACCTATTAATCAGTGATATATTTACAAAATGTAAACGTTTTGACTTCATACCATAACTTGTAAAAATATTTTTTAGACATGTTGACCTTTGACGAAACCTTAACCTAATTATTCCAGAACACTGACCACTGCAGCTGGTGTGCTTAAATTTATTATAGAATCCAGTCAAAATAATACAGAAGCCCATTAGTGCCAACCAGTATATATAAACACATGATAAAGGAAAGGCAATAAACACTTTATTTATGAACCGAACATGGATCAGGCATATAATATTCAATCTCAAATAAGCTGAATACCGGTATATTAAGGTTTAGTGCCCATGAAAAAGCTCAATTGACTCGAGCGCGTCAACTCGCAGGCCCTTCAGGCCTTTGATAATTAAATATGATCTTGTATTTATTCTTTTCAGAATGAATCAAAACAGATTGCTTTTAAAGATCTGGACACAAAGCTGTTGGGTAAGTTTTATTTGTGACTAAGCGAAAAATCTGTTTATTTTGTGTATTATAAATTGAAAATTTTATATAAATTATTCTAGCAAATTTTATGCACTTTGAAAGAAAGAGGGTACGGTTAAAATTCAACTGCTTTACTCTCGCTTGAACGAGACAATAATTATTATTTAATAAATATAACAAACGTTTCTGCTCTTCTGAGCTAAGAGCTCGAGTGAGTTTTTCTGATCACCCGATGTTCTCGTTCGATTGTCTGTATAAACTTTTGACATTTTTAACTTCTCAAGAACTGCTAGCGCTGAAAGCCCCCTAATAGGGGGAGATGATAATGAAAGGACAAAAATAGGATGGGGTCATTTAAACATATTCTTAGCCTGGAAAGCTGAAACTTATGTGGAAGCATCCTTGGTAGTGTAGATTCTAAATTGTTAAAATCATGACCATTGAGGGTAGGACGGGGCTTCACTGGGGAATCCATGTTTTACATAGAAATATACATACATGTAGGAAAAATCTATAAAAACCTTCTCTCAAGAAGCAATTGGCTAGAAAAAGCTGAAAAATTTCATGAAATATCATGGGATGGTGTAGATTCTAAAATAAAATTGTTATAAATCATGACTCCCGGAGAAAGGGAGGGGCCACAATAGGAAATCTTAGAAAAGCTTAAACTTATGTGTTAGCATCCTGAGCTAGTGTAGAATCTAAATTGTTAAAAGTATGACCCCTGAGGTTAGGACGGGCAACTATAGGGAATTCAAGTTTTACATAGAAGTAGGAAAAATCTTTAAAGCTATTCTCCTCAAGAATTAAGCAATGAATCAGGAAAGCTGAAATTTATATGGAAGCATCCTGGGGAAGTAGAAATTCAAAATTTAAAAATCATTACCTCTGGGGGGTAGAACGAGGCCACAATTGGTAATCCAAGTATTACACCCAGGAAAAAAATCTTTAAAAATCTTCTTCCTAAGAAGCACTGGGCCAGAAAAGCTTAAAGTTATGCAGAAAAATCCTGTGGTAATGTAGATTCTAATTATTAAAATCATGACAGGGTAGGGGTGTAGGGGGCCATAAAACATGAAAAAGGGAATTTTGGTAAAGAACTGCACGAACAGTTACTCAGATGAACGATGTTGCCAATGGGCCTCTTGTTAATTTTTTAATTTAAATGCTTATATAATATACCGACAATTGTAATTAACATGATTCTTCCACAATCAAATGAGGTGTCTGTAAAAAATTATAATTATCTCTACTTTATAGGAAGAAACCTACTTGTTCCAATCTGCAATTTGATTGAGCCTGCACCTTTAAGAAAAGTCAGGGATTTAGACCAATCCCACGTCAGGGAACTGGAAAAACAACTTATTGATACCCCGCAAGTGTTTTCCGTCCTGATTGGTCACGTCACTGCTGAAGATGCATCACTGGATGTAGTGCAAGTGGAGGGATTCCCCCACATTGAGGTTTTGGGAGGAAACCACACGCGGCAAGCCCTTCAAAATTTGATGAAAAGGGAAGGAAGTATTCAGAAGGTGTGCATTGATATTTATAAGAACCTCACACCAACGGAAGCAATGCTCCTTGGGCTGAACCACAATGCCAAACATGAATACTCCAAACAGACTTCATTCGTTGAAATTGTAAAACTGTTTAGGAAACTGCGGGAAGAGTGTCAATCTAAAGAAAAATCAGCCAAAAAATGCGCACTTATGTGGAGAGGACAGGCCGCAGTGATTATGGGAGTGAATGTAAGTAATATATATGTTTACAAAGTTTGTTTATTATTTTAAATTTTGTCTCTATAATACTCAATTTTAAGAGACCACTTTAAAAAGGTAAAGTAATCTTGTTTTAACGGGGAGGGGGGGGGGGGGGGGGGGGGGCTGTGCCTTTTGTTGCACAATACGTGCTTGTATTTCGCGCATTACAGTAAAATAAAACGTATTTACTGTTTTGAAGCATTTTTTTTCACTTGATTAATAACACTTAACAAAATTAAAAAAAATTACAGCTTGAAAAATAATATTTCAATTTTAAATGACTGAGTTTTAGCTCACCTGAGCACCTGATCACCTGTTGTCCGTCCGTCTGTCTGTCTAGCTGTACTTCCGTCTGTAAACATTTATCATGAACCACTGGGCTAATTTTAACCAAACTTGGTACAAAGCATCCTTGGGTGTAGGGGAATCTAAACTATGAAAATCAAGGGCCAAGTCCTTTTCCAAAGGGAGATAATAAAGGAAATACAAAAATAGGGTGAGGTCATTTAAAAATCTTCTTCGCAAGAACAACATAGCCAGAAAAGCTGAAACATATGTGGAAGCATCTTGGGAAAGTGTAGATTCTAGATTGTAAAAATCATGATCCGCTGGGGTAGGGCGGGGCCACAAATGCAAGTTTTACACAGAAATATATAGGAACAACCATTAAGAATCTTCTTCTCAAGAACATCTGGGCAGGAAACACTAAAACTTATCTGGATGCATCCTGGGAAGTGTAGATTCTCAAATTATGACCCCTGGGAGTAGGGAGAGGCCACAATAGGGAATCCAAGTTTTACATTGAAATACTAGTACACATGTATATGGAAATATCTTTAAAAACCTTCTTAAGAACTAGAGCCATTGGACCAGAAAAGCTGAAACTTATGTGAATCTCAGGAAAAAGTAGATTCTAAACGGTCCAAATCATAACCCCGGGGATAGGGCTTGGTCAAAATTTGTATTACGAAGGGGGGACTTGTTAAAGAACAGCATGACCAAAGTTTCTCAGGTGAGCGATGTGGTCCATCGGCCACTTGTTATAACTATTTCATACTGGTAGGTAATTTAAAGTGACGTCATAATCGTGTGTTTTTGGTGTCAGATAACGTATTTGGTAATGCTCTTGAGGAAGGAGCAAAAAACAATGTTATAAACGATGATAAAAAAACATGCTAATTCTTTTGCGGAAGACTAAACTAAAGAATTCCTACAGAACACATCTCCACTGCGCATCAGTAGATGATGAATTGTGGATTCTATTAGACGCTTTCTTCCAATCCTGGAAACTTAATAAAATAAGAAAAAAACCAAAGGGCGAAATAAAACAAACGCATCTCATGGCATGGACGCAGTGTGTAGAAAAAGAGAAAGGGGGTCTATTGAGGCAGATTACAAATGGAGAGCTTGATTTTGCCAAATTCAAAGAAATGTGCATAAAGAGGTAAACATTTTACACGACTTCCATAAACCGATAAAACATTAATCTCATGAATTACATATTTGAATTTCAATATAAATTCAATATAATTGGTCTACAAATGAATGCTGAACACATTTTGTTAATCCATGCATTTCAGTAAAAAATCGCTAGCTGTAGTAGAATCAGACGTCCAAGAGATCCAAGACAATCAACAGACAGGAGAAGATGAGTAAGTATCAAACCATCTCTTTTCTGATTCTTCTGTATGGCACTTGATCCAAACTCGCAATGTAAATTATATTTTTTAATAACCAATTTGTTTATTTAATCTTTTTTTTTTGGAAGATAAAATCTTATCTCTACAGCAGGCAGTAATGCAGTAATTTGTAGCGATTTAAAAGTTGGCAAATATAAATGATGCTCTTTAACTATTTATAATGTTCCACGTATATAGAATGAAATATTATTCTACTTCATTTTTCATTAGGAATGTAATCACAAGTAAAAAGCAAGCAGGGAAAGATGGCGAAGAAACTGAAGTTAGTGATAATGAAAATTCCACCAGGTACATGGATGATTATTGTGTATTTAACAAGCACGTAGCAATAAAGGCCCCCCCCCCCCCCACTTTTTCCCCCTTTCCATTGAAAATGTACATTGAGAGGTTGGTTCCCCCCACACTTCTTAGCACAGTATAGTGATATGAAGGAAAATGTAGAATTGTATGCCAAGATGCCAAGGGTTTGAACCTGAAAAGTGAAAGGAAGTTTTCCTTAAAAAAGTTAGCCAACAACCCCCCCCCCCCCCCCCCCCCCCCCCCCCCCCCACCCTTACGAAATAGGATTCTCAGGTTCTGGCATTTTTCCTTCTTTTTTTTTTTTTGCTTGTTAACTTTTAGAGGTAAGTAAAAAAAAAAATAAAAAAATCTTTCGTAGCCCCCCGCCCCCACGCCCCACCCTTTCAAAAACAATGCTTCGTGCCTGTTAAAGGCGCATGTAATAGAAATATATGACATTTGTAATTTAATAATAAAAGACTGTAATTCATAATCTAAATAATGAATTCTCGTTGAACATGTATATTTAATTGAATCTATGATTGAATTACTAGCAATGAAATGTCAATGAAAAAAGAAATTGATATCAATCTTAATTCTTCAAACATATTTTTTTAGATCAGTTTCATTGAGAGAGGATGAAAGAGATATTGATATTGCCAAACCTAGTGAAACTATGACTGAAAAAAAGCTTAAGGAAGAGCAGAGGCGAAACGAGGATTTGTGTAAAGAATTAAGAACTGAGCAAGAGAAAAATGAAGAATTGAAGACAGAAATAAATTTGCTTAAGTCTGAATTGACAGAGGTAAGTTTAAAATTTGTATAGCAAATGAGTAAATAATTTGTAAACAGGTGTAGTAGTGTATGTGTTTATATAGGAGTGGAAAATTAAAAGAAATTACATGACACAATCAAGGAATTATGAAGCTTTTTTTTTTATTTTTTAGACTAAGAAATGGTCCCAATCTTGGGAAGAAAAATATCATACAATTAAGGTAAGGTATAAAGGTGAACCTTTCTGCTTGATTTTTATTTGTAAAGATCTATATATCATGAGTTTAAGTATCAAGTAAATTTTTAATATCACATTACTTAACTTTGAAAAAATAAGTTTTTTTTTTACTTAAAGTAATCCATTCTTTTCAATTAAATTGGGTACTAGTTAGATTTTTTAGAAAAGTCTAAACTTTGATAAAAATGACTTTTATTTGTTAGGCGATATGATTAAACCTTTAAAATGTAACTTATACTTGACAGCATCAACATGCAGAAATTCATCAAAAATTGATACAACAACAAGATGCTCTGAAACATGCTGAGGCTGCTGCCGCAAGAGCACGGATGAAAAGCAGAGTAAGATAAGAACACATTACTTGTGCCATGTTCTCTAATATCCATAAACACAAATGATAAATCTGCATATCGACAATCAAAATTTTTTTATTTCAATTTTTGGAAAAAAATGTCCTTTTTTACCAGTACATGTACATTTAGGTACCCGGTATACCATAAACTGTACAAAATTATCCAATCCGCTACATTATTATAAACGATGAAGACAAATATAATGTCTTATAAATCAATAATTTTTGATTTGGCAATTGATAATTACAGATGGATAATTTTTAAGTTAAGAGACAAAATACACTCACCTCTCAATTCAACGGTAACAAATATTGTAACATAAAAATTTAACCACAATAACGTCGTCTATATCAGGGCATTATGCGTACAAATCCAAGGCTCAGATCTGAGACAATAGTTACCATCGCTATAATAATTGGATTTATTTTGTAAAGGAAATAAATCTGATCATTTCATTTCAGATCGAAGAAGAAACAAAGAAAAATGATCATGAGGACACTCTACCAACAACTCAGGTAAGCATGCATAAACAATACACGTGTCCTTCCTTATCTCTTAGAACATAAATTTATGCATTATGAACCCGATCATAGTCACAATTATAAAAATTAAAATCCCATGATTCCGTGAAAATCAAGGACGAGGAAAAAATGCAGTGATATGCTTGTTAAAATAAGTATAGCTTACTGCAATAAAAAAATTATATTTCAAGTTTTCTGATACATGAAAAACACCCTAAAAAACAGGTTGTTCAACGACTCTTGAAACATGTTTTTTTTTAATAAGGATATTCACATACGAAACTTAAATAATTGTGTTCTTTGATTAATGTCTCTGTCTATTTTGTAGAGCGAAGTCACTGAAAAAAGAAATGACAACACTGCCCCAGTGCTTCATGACAGCACTTCCAAGGTACTTATATTCTTATACACTTATAATTGTGTTCCTCATATCAGGTACCATTGATTCATAATAAAAACAAAATGCCTAGCTGAAAAAAAAATTAAATTTTAGTTAAATGCAGTTAAACAAATGAAATTGTAAAAAAAAGAACATTATATATAAAAGTCATGGTAACTGTATTGAAATATAAGCGATATTTAGACAAGGGTAAGAAAACGTAATAAAGGGCGAGGCTTGCCGAGCTTTCATGCATTTTCGACCCATGCCCAATTATCGCTTATATTTAAACAGTTACATGTATCATGTATTTTGTTTATCCTGCAACATATCTTTTATTACATTTCAACCTCCAAAACGGGCTATTTTGGACAGATTTAGGCATATCTATGCAGTTCAAACTATGACGCTAAGGTGATATGGCAATTGCAATATACATGACTTCAAAATGCTTTTAGAACGTTGGAATACATGCAAGAGGCTTTATTAGGGCAGTGACCGAATAAAGTTTTGGTTTATTAGGTTACCTTTATTAGGTCGATGTAAGGGGTAGTAGAAGGATAAAATCTTATATTAATTTGATAACTTTCGATATATTTTACTATATGATTCATTAAGTCACCTGGAGTTTGGCAAGCTTCAAATTCTGTACATATAAGAATTAACACATTTTATACTTGATATTGCAATTACTCAACTTAGTAGAACTCTTTCGCAATGGAGGTAAGGAACGTCTGTTCGCTGGGGAAATATGTGCTATTGAATACAATGCAAGATCGATCATTGTAGAATTCATAAGGAGAGATAAGTTAAAAAATCCTAGTGGAATAACTTCCTTAACAATAGCTGAACTAGCCTAATTAAATATTGAGAGAAGTTAATCCTTGATTGGTACATTTTTAACGATATTTTAACTAAGCGGGCTCTTCTCATTAAATTTTCATCGAAAATTGAGGTATTTCATAGCTGATAAAATAAACTTATCTTTCCTTATTTGACAATCTACTATTTGGAATTCAATTCTCAGCAATTCATTGTACTTTCTGCATAAAATTGTTCAAATTATTCGATTGTCACTACTGTAAACAATGCCATGTGCCCCGATAAACTTGTGAGATTTGAGCTTTCTCGACTCCCCTGCAAAAGAGTGGTAGTAAGTTAAATAACTGCGAGGTAATCGCGATATTACGTATTGTATAACATATATACCGTTATACGTTGAACCTTTAAATAACTTACTTCATATTATTTTTTCTACTTTAGGGAAAGAAAAGGAAACAAAAAGAAACTGAGGAGGAAGAAATGACTGAGGTAAAACATTGCATTTATTACTCTTCGAGGGAAAAACTGCTTTATTTTACAATTAATACATGTATTCATTGCAATATTTTTTTTTACTAATCATATAAAAGGGCATCCCCTGAATATTTTATTTTAAAATTTTAATTATAAAATTCTTTGCATTTATGTAAATGTTAAAAAGTACATTAACAGAAGTTCACAATTTTATAAAATGAGAGTTTTAAAAGATTATGCTGTCAATATAAAAATCAAGAACGTTTTGGTCCATGGTTTTTTTTTTATATTTCGAAATGAAGCTCGTTATGTTGTTTCATTAGATCAAAGTGCTTTAAAGAGGGGAAGGTATTTTATAGCAAAATATTCGTAGGAAAAACATCAATTGATAATTTCAACCTGTTTTGCTGATGCAGTATTTTAAATTTTGTCTACAGGTGGATTGTGGATTGGTACTATATGGTGGAAAGATCTACTTTGGAACTTTCGAAACATCGGAAAAATTTGTGTTTTGTAAGTTACCAATTGCAACAATCAATGCGGAGAATGCTGTCATAATCGATGAACGAGCTAAGACACGCGAAATCAACATGAGGGACTGTCAGACAGTAAACAAAGAGGATATTGTTATGCAACAGAAAGGACAAATCGATTCCAAAGGCAATGTTCTAATTGATGTAACAGTAACTGCAGTGAAGGAGGCCGTGAAAAAATTCATCAGAAAATGATTATAAAACACTGGATCTCCTTGTTAAAAATGTATCATTTCATATAATTAATTGCATTCTTATTGTGGCTACTTTGTAGATATGCTTGCTCTTTTCAGTAACAAAACTATGAAATGTTTAAATTAAGGAATTCATTTAATAGCTACCCATTCTATACGGTATAAACTGGGTTGGGGCAGTTAACGCTTTATAAACTGTGAAGCGATTTATAAAAAAGCGTAAACTGTTCCAACCCAGTTTACACTGTATAAAATGGGTAGCTATTAAATTCATTGCTTTTATTTTAATTTTCATTCTTTTGATGTAAGAAAAAAAGATCATTGTTCTAAAAAAATGACTTTAGATTGTACAAAATTTGAACCTAACGTCAGGCGGATTAATACGTTTTTTTTACAAAAGTCATCGATGGTTGTATAAGCTTGAGATTTGGAAATTGTAATTGTAGTAGTGAACACTGTATCAGTGATAGAATTGGGGGGAAATGTCTCCCTAAAATCTAACTATGTAAACAATGGTTGGTTTGTTATTGAAATAATGAATGTACAATGCACTAATGTGAATTTAGAGAGGAAATTTACCCTGCAGATTTTGTGCTTTTTTAAAAATTGAATAGTAGTTGCAAACACTGTATCATTGATATTCTTTGGGAGGAAATTTACTCCCTAAAATCTAGTTATGGAACGATGGTTGTTAAAGCTTTAGATTTATTTCTAAATGGTCACTTCATAATGTGTGTTGAGGGGAAATTTACTCTGTAAATGTTTGCTATTTTCAAACAGAAATTGTAGTAGTGAACACTTTATCACTGATATTCTTGTGGGATGAAATTTACACCATAAAAATTTAGCATGAAAACGATGTTTTCTTTGGCTTTGAAATACTGAATTTACAATTCACAAATGTGAATTAAGAGAGGAAATTTATTCTGTAGATTTTTTTCTATTTTGAAAATGTAATTGTAGTAGTTAACTCTGTATCAGTTAAAGTCGTTGGGAGGAAATTAACTCCGTAATATCTAGCTATGTAAACGATGGTTGTTTAAGCTTTAGAATTCTAAATGGACACTGCTTAATGCGTTTGTTGAGGGGAAATTTACTCCGTCGATTGTTTTATTTTAAAATTGTTATTGTAGTTGTGAACACTATATCAGTTATAGTCTTTGGGAGGAAATTTACTCCGTAAAATCTAGCTATGTATACGATGGTTGTGTTGGCTTTGATATACTCAATGTACAATGCACCAATGTCAATTTAGAGAGAAAATAACCATGTACATTTCTGCTGTTTTCTTTGGGAGGAAATTTACTCCGTAAAATCTAGCAATATAAACAATGGCTGCTTTGGCATTGAAATACTGAATGTACGATGCATCAATGTGAATTTAGAGAGAAATTAACCCTGTACATTTTTTGCTGTTTTCTTTGGGAGGAAATTTACTCCGTAAAATCTAGCAATTTAAACAATGGCTGCTTTGGCATTGAAATACTTAATGAACAATACACCATGTGAATTTAGAGAGGAAATTTACTCTGTAGATTTTTGTTATTACAAAACCGTAATGTTAGAAGTGAACACTGCATCAGTGATATTCTTTGGGAGGAAATTTACTCCGTAAAAATTTAGCTATTTAAACGATCGTTGATTTGGCTTTGAAATACTGAATGCACAGTGTACCAATGTGAATATAGAGAGGAAATTTACTCTGTATATATTTTGTATTTTGAAATTGTAATTGTAGTTGTGAACTGTATCAGTGATATTCTTTGGGAGGAAATTTACTCCATGAAATCTAGCAATATAAACAATGGTTGTTTTGGCATTGAAATACTGATTGTACAATGAACCATGTGAATTTAGAGAGGAAATTTACTCTGTAGATTTTTGTTATACCAAACCGCAATGTTAGTAGTGAACACTGTATCAGTGATATTCTTTGGGAGGAAATTTACTCCGTAAAATTCAGCTATTGAAATGATTGTTGCTTTGGCTTGAAATATTTAATGTACGATGCATCAATGTGAATTTAGAGAGAAATTAACCCTGTACATTTTTTGCTGTTTTCTTTGGGAGGAAATTTACTCCGTGAAATCTAGCAATATAAACAATGGTTGCTTTGGCATTGAAGTACTTAATGAACAATGCACCATGTGAATTTAGAGAGGAAATTTACTCTGTAGATTTTTGTTATTACCAAACCGTAATGTTAGTAGTGAACACTGTATCAGTGATATTCTTTGGGAGGAAATTTACTCCGTAAAAATTTAGCTATTTCAACGATGGTTGCTTTGGCTTGAAATACTTAATGTACAATGCACCAATGTGAATTTAGAGAGAAATTAACCCTGTACATTTTTGCTGTTTTCTTTGAGAGGAAATTTACTCCGTAAAAATTTAGCTATTTAAACGATGGTTGATTTGGCTTTGAAATACTGAACGACAGTGCACCAATGTGAATTTAGAGAGGAAATTTACTCTGTAGATATTTTGTATTTTGAAATTGTAATTGAAGTTGTGATATTCTTTGGGAGGAAATTTACTCCCTAAAATTTTAACGATGGTGCTTTGGCTTTGAAATACTGAATGCACAGTGCAGCAATGGGAATGTAGAGAGGAAATTTACTCTGTAGATTTTTGTTATTAGCAAACTGTAATGTTAGTGGTGAACACTAATATCCACACCAATAAATATCTTGTAAACTGTGTTATTTGTTGGATTTTGTCAATACCTTAGGGCAAAATGCCTAAAACAGAAAAAAAGATTTTCTGTTTTAATTTTGGAATGCGTTCAAGATATATATCACCATTTACATAATAAACAAGGTATATACCACCATTTACACAATAAACAAGATACATACCACCATTTACACAATAAACAAGATATATACCGCCATTTACACAATAAACAAGATATATACCACCATTTACACAATAAACAATGTATATACCGCCATTTACACAATAAACAAGGTATATACCACCATTTACACAATAAACAAGATATATATCACCATTTACACAATAAACAAGATATATACCGCCATTTACACAATAAACAAGATATATACCACCATTTACACAATAAACAAGATATATACCACCATTTACACAATAAACAAGGTATATACCACCATTTACACAATAAACAAGGTATATACCACCATTTACACAATAAACAAGGTATATACCACCATTTACACAATAAACAAGGTATATATCACCATTTACACAATAAACAAGGTATATACCACCATTTACACAATAAACAAGGTATATACCACCATTTACACAATAAACAAGGTATATATCACCATTTACACAATAAACAAGATATATACCACCATTTACATAATAAACAAGATATATACCACCATTTACACAATAAACAAGATATATACCACCATTTACACAATAAACAAGGTATATACCACCATTTACACAATAAACAAGGTATATACCACCATTTACACAATAAACAAGGTATATAACACCAT
>NW_026930420.1:0-42128 GCF_032062105.1 Saccostrea cuccullata | reverse complement strand
ACCAACTAAGATTGTCAGCACTTTTCAAGTTTAACAGTACCGGCAGTAAAAAGGTCAGTAATTGTCTAAGTTTTACAGTAACGACAGCACATTGTCAGTAATTTTCTAAGTTTGTCAGTAAAAAATGGGAATGTCAGTATGTTTTTGACTTAGTAGTGACAATATTCAAAAATATCAACAATTAATCTGAAAGTAACTTGTTTGAACAACACTCCTTAAAGATTTTATCATAAGAAAACTAGATGGATGTGCAATTTATGGATTTAAAGACAGTATTTCCTTGCTTAAATTTTAAAAAAAAGAATAAAGTCCCTAAGCCCAAAACACTGATTTTTTGCGGCTCGGAGGACCGGACTGTACGGAAGCGTAAATGGCTCTACACTTGTTTTGTTATAACTTTGTATAACAAAGTTATAACACAACAAGTGTAGAACCATTTAAAATAAAACAAAATAAAACAAAAGAAATCGTCTGATTCCTCAGTGACAACGCAAGTCGAGTTAATGCAATGGGCATGTTCATTTTTTAGTTCTAATTGATTTCATTCAATACGTAAATTCATTTTTAATTAGTTAATACTATTTTTGGCTATATGGTTGGATCTTGTTTATCTCATTTTTAATTGTTTATGAACACCCCGCCTTGGATATACCTCATATGAGATGAAGTTTATTATTATTTTTAGGGTTTTAAATAATTTGTCCACATTTAAAACCTCTTTGATTTACTTTACTAGTAACAGTACACAGAAATTTTTAGAGCAATAATTTATAATTATTTAGTCTGAAACTCGTATTTCACTCTGTTGATATATGTTTTTTAACGTGTTTTGTATTTTAAAGGGAAAAAGGATATACTATAATTCCATAGTCATTAATTAATGCAAGATTTTAAGTAGTCAATGCACCTTACCATTTCTACAATCAATATTATTTATATTTAGCTTTTAGAAGTTCATGAAAGAAAATACAAGTTTAAAGGAAAATCTTTTAGTTGATATTTCTTTAACAGTCTATTCTGCACTCCATGACCACTAGGTAAAAGAAATGCACAGGGGGTCTCCCAAAGACCCGTAATGCTTTGTCCTATGTTGACATGAGGATAAATTTTGCACCTCTTAAATGTTTATCTATAAGTCAATCAAACCAAAAGTTTGATATTAATGAACAGGAATTAATTTAATCAATTACCAAACAGTGAAGAGGCAAGCATGACCCCCCTTGTAATCAATGATGGAATCAGTTGCATAGAAGGAGTGAGCATCCCTGTTGACCAATCATGTCCGCTATAAGCCCTCATTAATAAGATGAATAATTAATAAAACATGACGTAAAAAATTATACATATACATTTTAGGACATTTTAGTTGCGGCCCGATATAATAAATGTTTCTACATTTTTACGAAATGTATATTGGATTGCGAAACTTCATAAGAATCCTTACAAACAAAGATACATTGCAGGTTCCAGTATATGTTCAACCAACCTTTCGTTACTTCTCACTAAAATATTGACAGTAGTGAAGGAAAAACTTCAAGAGTACTGTACAACCATATATTCAAGAAGTGGTGTAAATCAGATGTGGATACTAAAAAATTCTAAAAACTTTTGGACAATTTGAAATCACAAGACTTTGCAAATATCAACAGCATAAAAACTTACAACTTTCAACTTTATACACAATTCCCCTACTACAAATTAAAATCCAGGCTTTTTGATATCATTGACAGCTGCTTCTTCAACAAAAATGGAACTCGTAAGTTTACTTACCTCATCATTGGTCATTTGAAAAATTATTTTGTTAAAACAGATTCTGATTGCACACATAAGTACTCTGAAGTTGACATCAAGAAGATGCTTGAGTTTCTGATTGACAATATCTATGTGGTTTTTGGAGATCAGGTATTCCAACAATCTATTGGAATTCCCATGGGTACAAATTGCGCTCCGTTATAAGCAGACTTATTTTTATATTCATATGAAGCGGAATTTATGCAAAATCTTTTGCGTGAAAAGAAGAAAACACTCGCTGTGGCCTTCATCTCGACATTTCGATATATGACGACGTATTGTCAATTAATAATAATAATTTCCATTCCTACGTCGACACGATATATCCTGGTGAGCTTGAGATAAAAGATACCACAGAGTCCGACATTTCTGCTTCATACTTGGATATTTTAATTGAAAAAGACACTTATGGTAATCTAGCAACCAAGCTATATGATAAACGTGATGACTTTAACTTTTCTATCGTCAACTTTCCATACTTATGCAGCAATAAACCTTCATCACCTGCATACGGAGTATTTATATCTTAGTTGATTCGATACGCAAGAGCATGCTCTAAGTATGAACAATTTCTTAAAAGAGGTAAATTATTGACAAGAAAGTTGATGAAACAAGAATATCAACAGTCTCGTTTAAAGTCATCATTTCGTTAATTTTATGGTCGATACAATGACCTTGTCAGCAAATACAATTTATCATTGAATGAAATGCTGACTGACGTTTTTCATACCAATTGTTAGTCCATTATTTATACACTGAATTGACCACGGATTTTTCCGTTATTTCCTGATTATGACAAAGAGCACACGGCGGGTGTGACCGGTCGGCAGGGGATGCTCACTCCTCCATGGCACCTGATCCCACCTCTGATATTTCGGAGGTCCGTGTTTGCTCTGCTCTTATTTTGTATATTTGTTTAATGTACGTTGAGATTGAATACTGTTCGTTATTTCCATATCCTTCATATGTAAATTCTGTGAAAAACATATATATACAAGGCAATCAGAAGTTGGATTGATTGATTGTATACTGTTTAACGTCCCTCTCCAGAATATTTCACTGATATGGAGACGTCGCCATTGCCGGTGAAGGGCTGCAAATTTAGGACTATGCTCGGCACTCAGGGCCTTTGAGCATGGAGCGGTCTTTTTCGTGCCACACCTGCTGTGACACGGGGCCTCGGTTTATACGGTCTCATCCAAAGGACCGCCCCATTTAGTCGCCTTTTACGACAAGCAAGGGGGTACTAAGGACAAGGTTATTCGCTATTCGCTATTCACCATTCGAATGGCGAACCGCAGGCTGTCTCACGGTTTGCTATTCAAATTACCGTAAATGTCCTAATAATTTTTTTTTTTCAAAAAACATTAACACACTGCTTAACGCGTTATCAGCTACTCGGTTGTTTTCGGACACTCGGTTGATAACAAAGTTTTACAGGTTAGTAAATTATATTAAATAAACTCTGTTAAAATAGAAAAGAGAGAATATTCATTGTGCTTTTCGCAGAATGAATACGGATACAAACTGAAGCCTCGAAACGCATTAGTATAGCATTTGTTAGCCATTGGAAGGCTTTAAAAGTCAAATTTGTTATATTTTGCAATTTTTTCTCCTATTGGCATTGTTGTAAATAGCTTTTTTCTTCAAATCCTTATATTTACTTTGCATTGATAATTGTCCACAATATGACTTCCACAGAATCCTGAAAATATGTAATCAAAGAGCAAAAATTGCCCAATTTTAACTTTCAGTATGCTATCGGAAATGCGGTTGAATAATGCAATTTGTTATCGAATAACTCGGTTTCGGTTATCAGAAACAAAGGGTGTCTTAGATAAGGGAAAAACGCAAAGAAACGACAGAAATCCGTATAAAACCTAAATATTTTAAGTGGCTGGCACGAAATTCTAATTTTCTAATTTGCCTCTTTTAAGAATTTATAACTTTTAAAAAATGAGTGCATTTTTGGCATTTCTCACTGCATTCTGCATGATCTTGACCTAGCTGTTCGAAAATATGATATAAGTTTTAAATTTCAGAGGTCGTCCGCAGTGCACGTGGTTAAAGTGCCTGCTCCAGAGCCGCCAAGTAAGGAGTCGATCCTTACATCGCGGGTTCGTATCCCACAGCGGGATGTCGCAGTAGGTGTTAACACAAAAAAGATCCCTCACTGCTCAATGGACCTAGGTGCTGAGTTTATAACAAATTTTGAAGCTCTCCGCCGGCCAGTACTGGCGTCTCCATATGATTGGAACATTCTCAAAAGGTCGTTAAACAACATACAATCAAGGTGCTGAGCGCATGGCGAAGGAACAGTTGCTACCCATTTTTATCGAATAAGGTCAGTCGCCGCCGAGAATCAAACTCACAACCTTTAGAACACGAATACATTTATAAGTTTGGTATATACATGTAAGGCAATTAAAGAATCTAAACTCGAGGGTAGTTAGCTGAATTTTCAAATAGGTAGTAAGACCAAAATATATGACAAAGAATTCAAAACTGTGAGGATAATAGAGGTTGACTTTAAAAAATTACAAAATCATAAACACGGATCACTAAAACACTGGATCTTGTTAAACGTATCAAGAAGGAATAAAAACCCTATGAACGGTCATATACCGCAGTGTGCTCAAATTCAATGTGTAGATAGAGCTAAATGCTTGGATAGAGGCAGGGGATAACATGGAGTTTGCATTGCTATTGGATGTTTGCTAAAGCAAAAAATCTCTGGCACCCCCACCCCCCAGTGTAATTGAAATGCAAATAACTGTTTGTAGAAAAAGTTAAACATACCAGGAACTGAAGTGAATTAATAGCACCCTTCCTCCTAAATACTAGTTGGTATGTTTAGCGGTTAGAAATTGAGTTATACATCTTTCTAAAATTAAAGCGTTTCTAACACAATATAATTTCAGTCGGCTTCTTTTTTTTCTGGATCATGTTTTCTGTTAAATTATAGTCTCTTTAATCTACTACATATCCAAATTATATTGTATAAGAAAGAATAAAAACATATTTTGTTAAATGTTGACAGCTGTCTGATTGACACAAGATCACATTATCAAGTACTTAAAAAGGCCTATAAATTGGGTGATTCTATTTTAAGCTTCTAAAAATATGTTAACGTTCTTCTGTGGAGCAACCTAAGTCCTAACGTCACAGTCATAGACACTTGTTTCATATACGGGGCACCCCTACTTAAGCCACACCTACTTAATGTGTACCTGTGACGTGATAATAAATTGACATAACTGGACAAAAACAAACAGTTCCCCGGGGATCATGGGGAAATTTTTTTTTCTGCATCACGTTTCTGGTATATGGGAAGTCCAAAGCAAAATTGCTATCATTTTATAAAATTAAACATATATTTACGTCTGAAACCACCTAGACGCAGATTTACAAGAGGTTATCTTGAATAGAAAACAAGAAAAATTATTGAACAGGTGAATACTATTATAAATTTATGATTATTAATTCTATTTATATACATTCAAATCAAAGCAAACTTTTATGTTTGCTATTTTCAAGGATCGGCAGATGATAATGGACTTTTTCTTGAGAATCGGACTTGTAAAAACCAGTTTTCCTGGAAGAGTGGTTCAATTGAAAAAGGATAGTTTTTCCCCTACGCTTTATGCTAAGTCTCTAATCACTGCTTGCAAGTTATTTATGTGCAATAAAAAACCCACCCAAATTTCAAGAATACTGAAATTATACATTTTCCTTGCAGATGACTCATGCAATTTTCCTTCGTAGATCTATCTAAAGCTGAAACAATTAAGAAAATGGACTGAGTACGAAAATGTAGATTGATAGATTGAATGTCTGCTGTTTAACGTCCCTTTCAAGAACTTTTTTTACCCATATTGAGATGCCACCACTTGCCGGTGGAGGGCTACAAATTTTCTCACACTTGGCACACAGAGCCATTAAGCAATGAAGGATCTTTTTTCGTGCCAGCACCTACCGTGACACAGGACCTCGGTTTGTATAGTCCCATCCGAAGGACCGGTCTCCATATCCCACAGTGGGATTAGAGCCCCAGCGTAAGGATCGAAAATATAGGTAATTTACCACTAAACTTAAAAAAAAATCAACTAAGTATCCTTAGATATAACTTATGTTTAATATAGCTATGAGCTTATAACTAAAACAGACCCACTCCCGGCTAGATTTTTTAAATAGAATAGTTTAAAATTACTTGACGCACAAGTTTCAACAGCAAATCTTCAAAGTTTAAGATCATCTCGTATTCACACCTTGAATTAAATAGCGTAATTGTATGAATGTTAGTTTAGATTTATTTCGTATTCTTAATGTGAAGTTTTTGATTGTATTTATCGTTTTAAAGATATATGTACTGGCATGTAGAAAACAGAGTACAAGAAGTTTAGATGAAGGAGGTGTGGTGTGCCAAAAGTAGTATAGTATATATAATAACGTATATTCCCAACCATGAAAACATATATCCAGACTTGTATGTTTCTAATCCCACTAATAGTAAATATGTAAACATTAGACCAGTCTATGCCCCCTCGATTATTGCTCCAATGTAAAAAAATGTTTGCAGACAAAAGTGGGATGATGCCCACCCAGGGTTTAAAAGGTTCGGGTTTTAGAGTAGGTCTTACTGTTAATCTTTACCGGTAATACAGGGGTCAAGATATGTAGCCATACAATGTTTCTTAATTCTAAATATTATATATATATATATATATATATATATCCTATGTCTCTATTATTTAATATGCTTTAATTATTTAATTATGTGTCATTGATAACAGGGGCGTAGCAACAGCCCCCCCCCTTCCCCTCAACCTTACTTAAACTATCTTAAATGTTAATTAATAGTCTAGTTGCGAAAATTGGTTCTGAAAATAATTGACATTGAGAAAAAGTTTGCCCCTATACCGTTTTCCACTGATACATGTGTGCATAAAAAAGACTTAAGAGAGAAATTTTCCTGACATCTGCCTCGCCTCGCTTTAACTTTAGGTTGTCTTATCGAGAAAATAACGAAATATGTTTGTTCATCAATAATTTTTTACACCATCCTCTTGTACTTCCTTTTTATAGGCTTACTACGTAATTTTTTTTGCAACAAAAAAAAAAACCACGTGCTCCATGCTGCCTGTGCCTTTGTTTGAGACCCTATTTTCAGAATCTTACAATCTGACAGAAATTGACAGCTTATTCACCCATCGAGAAGAGTAAATAAATGAATAGCCTTTACCACGCATAAGCAAGTCAATGCGTATAAAGGTATAAATATACTATGAAATAGCCGACATGAAATTACAAATAGGCTTCTTGTATTTTCAAGACATCCTTACCTCTAAAAGTTTCAGCACAGACTGATGACGAAAAAGTGCCGTGACGTCAGAGTTCCCTTGCTAGGTGCTACTAATATTCCCAAACTATAAAGGAACTGATAAATACCGTACAAATTGCCAAATGAACCCGATGCATTTTCGACCAAGCCAGACCACAAACATTTATTTCACTTCGATAAATAGATTTAACCTTTAATGGGTAAATCTCATTAAAATATATGACTTTCTGTCCTCCATAGTGTTTCCCCTCATTAACTTTTTCCCCTCCATAGTGTTTCCCCTCATTAACTTTTTCCCTCAATTATTTCATTTTATACATGTTTCATACGTGTTTTTTCACTCTTTTTTTCTTTTTCTCACATGGCCATTTTCTGATCATGTATATACTACACTGACATGTATACCTCTGACCTGAATATATATACATGTAAGAATGCTGTAAATATTTTTCATTTCCATCATTTACCATGTATTTTAAATGGTTTTGATAGAATAAATGAACTTGAACTTGTTTAATACAACCCCCATCCCATTACATAAACAACTTATTATGAGAATTATGAACTTAATTGCTTGAAAGTTAATGATGTTCTTTTTCTAATTTTTTTTTGTTTGAAATGGATTTTAATTAAAATTTTTCGCGTACCGCAATTTTTGGGAGTTGAACTATGTTCAATCTCCCATGGTCATCACATATTTAACATGCACAGTAATTTGTCTTGATTACATAGAGCCGAAAGCGAGGCTACTGTGTCGGCTGATTTACTCCGATGATATTCAACAGAAAACATGCATAAACATCCACCACAAATAGTTCATGTCAATTTACTCCTAAATTCATTTAATTTTCATAATTTGAAATGTAAGTAAAATATAATAATGATAAAGTAATCTGATTTTGAATATCAGATTTCGTTCAAAGTAAAACTAAATTATAAAGAACCTCAAAAGTTTTTCGTAATGGAACTCATTTTTTGTGTGGCGTCATACACTGAAAAAGATACGATCAACAACTCTACATACTAACGGCAAGGGGTAAATCTAGTCGTCCAGACGCCCAACGGTCCCGGATTTTAGCAATTTCTTATTTACCGGTATCGGTGCTTAGAATATATTCAAACTTTTTATGAACATTTTTAAATGGATTCATTAATGCATAAAAACTTAAGGAAAAATGTGTATTTATTACTAGTCTAAATCAGCAGTATCACCTGCCAAAAGCGGTAAATCTAGTACTCTGTTATAAATGTTAAAAAAGGACACTGACGTTTTCGTAAAATCATTTCTTAAAAACAACAAAATCAAGTTTATTTTTTTTAATAAAAGGAAAAACCTCATTTACATACCAGATACTTTGTACGCACAAAAACTCTCACATATACCACTGTTTTTATGTTTGGTCATTAAATATTAGTTTTAAACCTGGTTATGCTTTTGGCTTCACAATATTAAAAAAAGATTAAGTTCTGACGAACTCCATGTATAATGTTCGTGTAATTGAAATACATTTATATTCACAGAGAAGTTTTATATAACAAAACTGTTAGCTCTTAAAAGGATGCTGTGTTAAAATTCACATTTTATCAACATTAATATTATTCTTGCAAAACTGAAATTTTCATAACACATGGGTAAAGATGCAAAGGAAAATATATTAAATATTTGAAGACTGTTAGTAGTGAATTATATAAATGATCAACCGCCTCTAATATGAATATAATGGCAGTGTCCATGTTTTGCAATGAAAAACCCAAGATATGTGTAGGATGAAAAAGTAATAGAAGGTGCACAACGGCAATATGTATTAAAGATTCTATGAAAATTTTGTTCAGTGGTGTTAGAGGAGTTGCGGATAAGAGATGGGTATACCTAAAGTGTAACAAACAGATTGACGGAAATCCCGATTAATAAATACCCTCCCGCTTTTCGAGCAGGGGGTATAAAAAAGGTCTAATGTAGGCAGGCAGGCATTATGGCCCCTGTAGTTTTTTGCTATTCAATGTCCATGGATGTCTTTTTCAAGATTGTTTAACACAAACAAGAGGCTCAGGGGCCACAGCGCTCACCTGAGCACATGGGGCTTTAATTTAATCCCCCGCTTCCCCTCCAGGTGGTCATCATTTGAACAAACTAGAATCTACACTACCTGAGGATGATTCCATATAAACCACTAATCATATAAAGCTTTGAAGTACTTGAAAAGAAGATTTTAAAAGGTTTCCCTATATATCCTTAATATGTAAAACTTTGGTCGGCCATTTTGGCCCCACCCAAACCCCGGAGGGTTATCATTTGAACAAACTTGAATCTACACTTCCTGAGTATGATTCCTTATGAGTTTCATCCTTCCTGGCCTAGTGGTTCTGGAGAACAAGATTTTTAAAGATTTTTCCTATATATTCCTCTGTAAAACTTGGGTCGGCCATTTTGGCCCCACCCTTGCCCTGGGGTCATGATTTGAAAAAATTTGAATCTACACTACCTGAGGATGATTCCACATGAGTTTCATCTTTCCTGGCCTAGTGGTTCTGGAGAAGAAGATTTCTAAAGATTTTTCTTTAATAATCCTATGTAAAACTAGGGTAAGCCATTTTGGCCCCACCCTTGCCCCAGGGGTCAAGTTTTGAACAAATTTGAATCTACACTACCTGAGGATGATTCCACATGAGTTTCATCTTTCCTGGCCTAGTGGTTCTGGAGAAGAAGATTTTTAAAGATTTTTCTTATATATTCCTATGTAAAACTAGGGTAAGCCATTTTGGCCCCACCCTTGCCGCAGGGGTTAGGTTTTGAACAAATTTGAATCTGTGCTATATGAGGATGATTCCACATGAATTTCATCTTTCCTGTCCTTGTTGTTCCTGAGAAGAAAATTTTTAAAGATTTTTCTATACAATCCTATGTAAAACTAAGGTCGGCCATTTTTTTGCCCCACCCTACCCACAGGGGTCATGATTTGAACAAACTTAAATCTGCACTACCTGAGAATGATTCCATATGAGTTTAAACTTTCCTGGCCCAGTGGTTCTGGAGAAGATTTTTCCTACATATTCCTATGTAAAACTTGGGTCGGCCATTTTGCCCCACCCTTGCCCCAGGGGTCATGATTTGAACAAACTTGAATCTACACTACCTAAGGATGATTCCACATGAGTTTCGTCTTTCCTGGCCAGTGGTTCTGGAGAAGAAAATTTTTAAAGATTGTTCCTATATATCCCTATGTAAAACTTGGGTCGGCCATTTTGGCCCCACCCTTGCCCCGGGGGTCATGATTTGAACAAAATTGAATCTACACTACCTGAGGATGATTCCACATGAGTTTCATCATTCCTGGCCTAGTGGTTCTGGAGAAGAAGATTTGTCCTATATATTCCTATGTAAAACTAGGGTCGGCCATTTTGGCCCCATCCTTGCCCGGGGGTCATCATTTGAACAAATTTGAATCTACACTACCTGAGGATGATTCCACATGAGTTTCATCTTTCCTGGCCTAGTGGTTCTGGAGAAGAAGATTTTTAAAAGATTTTTCCTATATATTCCTCTGTAAAACTTGGGTCAGCCATATTGGCCCCACCCTTGCCCCGAGGGTCATCATTTGGACAAATTTGAATCTACATTACCTGAGGCTGATTCCTCATGAGTTTCATATTTCCTCGCCTAGAGGTTCTAGAGAAGAAGATTTTTTTTATAAATGCCATTAATTTTTAACAAATTCATGATTATCTCCCCTTGGAAAAGGGTGTGGCCCTTCATTTGAATAAACTTGAATTCCCTTCACCCAAGAATGCTTTGTGCCAGTTTGGTTGAAATTAACCAAGTGGTTATTGAGAAGAAGTCAAAAATGTGAAAAGTTTACAGACAGACGGACAGACTGACGCCGGACAAAATGTGATCAGAAAAGCTTTGGCTCAGGTGAGCTAAAAATCTGAAACAGTTGTCTGTATTTGAAATAATAATATTGTTCACTTACTTAACCTCCCGATCAAAGATTTTGTTTAACACCATGTTCAACTCCCACGAGTGCTTTTAGTACTTTGATTTAAAATTACTGTTTCCTTACCTTACAATTTTAAAGTGACCCCTTTTTTTACCTAATTATGAACAGTATGAGATTATCCCTGGTCTACTGATTCAGATATGAATTTGTATGACCTCTAATATCCTAAATGGTAAAACACCTCATGTTTCCATATTCATTACTCGCTGTTATTTGTGGAGCAAAGATATGATAAAGTTAATATTTGAATACAGAGACCGTAGGTCCTATTGTATTGTATGTATTGTAAATTATTAGGAAGACAAGAGATACATCGTAATTTCCATCTAACTAGAAACCTTTTTCTTTTAAACTTATGGAATTGGATCCATTTTCTTGCGTATCGAATGAGCTGAGATATATACACACACCGTATGCAGGTGATGAAGGTAAATTGATGATTATGAAAGGGAAGGGAAGTTGACGATAGAAAAGTTAAAGTAATCATCTCTATCATATAGCTTGGTCGTTAGATTACTATTAACGTTTTTTTTCAGAAAAATATCCTAGTATGAAACAGATGAGTCAGACTCTGTGGTGTCTTTTTTCTCAAGCTCACCAGGATACTGTAAAACGAGAAAATTTGGCGCAACGTATTTAGCACAAACGCAAGTGGGAATGCATTGGCGCAAATAAATTTTAGCGCTTTCATTTGTCATAAAAATTTACAAATGTAATATTTTGTTGTTTTTTTTTTCATTCACATTCGTATTTGACTTTTTGGTTAGTAAAGCACGGAAACACAATAAGCTTCCGTGTACGCACATGTATAAGTAAATATAAGTAAATATTCGTCAACTTTACCGTGGTGTTGCAATGACACGGACGTGACACAGTGTTAAATTTTTTAGGTCACCTGAGTGGCTCAGGTGACCTATTGCTATCCGTTTTCGTCCGTCGTCGCGCGTCGTGTGTTGTGTGTCGTGCGTTTGAACATTTTCAGCTTCTTGTCGAAAACCACTGAACCAATATCAACAAATCTTGGTATACAGCATCTATGGTTGAAGGTAAACATAAATTATGAATTTAATGGTCCCCGTCCCCCTGGGGCCTGAGGGATGGGGCCAAAACCACAAAAAATAATATTTTTTTAAAAAATATTCTTTTCGACTTCTTGTCATCTAGCAGTCAAACTTTGGTATAAATGTAATGAGCATTGAGTCCTCTACCAAAATTGTGAAAATTAGGGCCCCAGGGTCAGGAGTTCTAGTGCTAGGGTGGGGCTATATAGATTATTTAGTGAAAATGCATTATTTATTTGAAAATCTATTTTTCAGCTCCTGGCTGTTAAATAAACTAACTAAGTACATAGTTATGATGAGAAAGAGTGGCTCTACCAAAATTATGAATTTTATGGCCCCGGGGTCAGGGGTTCTGGTGTTAGGGCGGGGCTATATAGATAATATATAGTGAAAATGCATTATTTCTTTAAAAATCTTCTTCTCTTCTCCTGGGTTTTAAATAAACTAAGTACATAGCTATGGTGAGCAAGAGTGGCTCTACTCAAATTGTAAATTTTATGGTCCCATGGTCAGGGGTTCTGGTGTTAGGGCGGGGCTACATGTATATACATGTAGCAGGGTTCTCCATGAGCTTTTTTACTGTTTGCTCCCGACACAGTAAAATTTTCTCCGACACAGTAACGATTCAAATTTCATGCATGCGACACAGTACAAATTCTGCCGACACAGTAAGAGTTGTGATAATTAGAAAATCTAAACACACAAATTCTGTCTGACTGAAACTTTAATCAAAAAATTCTACCGTTTTCCAATTCAAAAAGTTATAACAATTAATTACTAGGGCTTCACCTTGAGTAGTCAATCAATTATCTCGTAGACCCTCGCCGGACTTTACGCATGACGGAACAAAGACAAATAAATTGTTTTCACAACTCAATGTACCGGTTAATTTATAGCTGCAATAAAATAAATTGAATTACTAATGAAAAATATTTAAATATGTCTTTCCTGTAGAGCCACGGCTCTAGAATTTTTGTAAGCACTGTAAGTCAAACATGACATCGTTCCGAAGTCATTTTATTGATGTATATAAATTGCCGAAAATTTTGAAATTCAGCATGTTTACTGTTCTGAGGTTCCTATTTAGTAATGCAGTAACTCGATCAAGAAACCTGATAAATAAACGCGGCAAATCTACTTTCACAAAAATGTTAAGTAGTTCGAATATCAGTCAGAATTTCCTCTGCTTTTCCGAACGTTTTTTTTTCGTTTATCAGTACGTACGACCATACCATTAATTTTGTGTAACGAATTGGTGATATTTAAATAAGTGTGTGCTTATAATCTTTTGTAATTATAAAGAATTTTGATTCAGTCACGAATTTGTTCGCGAAAATACCGCGAAATATTGGTGCTTTGCGTAAACTATGCAACACAGTAAAATCTCAAATGATGGAGAACCCTGCATGTAGATTATATATTGAAAATGCATTATTTCTTTGAAAATCTTCTTCTCTGCTCCTGGGCATTAAATAAACTAACTAAGTACAAAGCTAGGATGAACAAGAGTGGCTCTACCAAAATTGTGATTTTTATAGCCCCGGGGTCAGGGGTTCTGGTGTTAGGGAGTGCTATATAGATTATATAATAGCGAAAATGCATTATTTCTTTGAAGATCTTCTTCTCTACTCCTTGGTTTTAAATAAACTAAATAAGTACATAGTTATGATAAGCAAGAGTGGTTCCACCAAAATTGTGAATTTTATGGCCCCAGGGTCAGGGGTTCTGGTGTTAGGGCGGGGCTTTATTGAAAAATTTCTTCTGAAACATTCTTAAACTTTATTTTGGTTTTATTGATCATAAAGGTTTAGATTACATGTACATACAGATTGATCATAATAACACATTTTACCAGCAAAATGCAGCTCATATTGCTTTAAACAAAGATTACAAGATCAATTTATACAAAAATGGCATTCTGATATTAACAGTTCTTCTAAAGGTACTTTGTATAAAATTTTTAAAACATATTTTGTGCGTGAAAAGAATTTAAATATTTTGCCATTTAAATTTAGAAAAATACATGTCAAATTTCGCACTACTAATCACCATCTACCAGCTGAGCTTGGAAGATGGGCATCTATACCATTAAGTGAAAGATTATGTACACTTTGTAATGCTAATCATGTTGCTTATGAATTCCATGTTATACTTGAATGTACTGCCCTGTCAAACATCAGGAAAAATATATTAATGAATACTACTTTACTAGACCAAATATTCTTATTAACTTCTCTGAACTTATGACAAGACAAGATGCTATATCACTTAAATAACTCTGTATGTTTATATAAAAAATATATGATTTAGTCTGTCCTCCATAAATAAAAAAAAATCTCACTTAATTATTTCATAATTACGTGATTTTTCCTCCCCTTTTCCTTTCCCCCCCATTTTTTTATCTTCATTTTTTTCTTTTTCTTCCATTTCATTGTCTTATTATGTATATCATATATTATACCTGGGTCATTCTACGGATAGAGGCCCAAATGGTGCCCGTCATTTAAGTATGTTTGAGCAATACCTGATTTATGAAATTTTAAAAATAAATCTGAAATATTGTAAAAGGATATAATAAATATGCATACACACCATAAGGGCACCACTGAAAGCAATATCAATTCTTAAAAATATTATGTCATGGACTAGCTTTGAAATGCCATGTCCCAAACTAAAAGATCGAATTTTTAATATTGAATATGCGTGTGTGAAAACTGACCTTTCTGTCAAAATTAAACCTGTCGAGATTACTAAGGTATAATAAAATATTCCATTGTTGATTTAAAAAAAGATACGGGTTACTAAAATCTTTTTTTAAAATAATTTATTGTTTGTAAAACGGCGTCATTGATATTCTTGTGATATTCTTGTCATTTCCGGAACGGTGAGATAAAACTGCAAAATATAAGAGACAAGAAAGATAATACAAAAGAAGAAGCCACATGATTAAAAGTTTCAGAAACCGCCATTTTTGATACAAAGCATAGCGCTCTCCTGTGGTTAAGTAAGCAGATATCACATTGTTAATGGTCTTACCTTCGAGCGTATGTTTATTCAGTGTCATTACCGAATGCTTGCTACAATAAAAGTACGATCACCTAGGAAAAATGCAACTGTTTAGAAAGAAATATAGATTGGGTTTGAATTGTGTTGTACATTATTTAAGCCCTTTTGGCAAGTAGCGCCCTTTGTATTCAGTTTAAAATTTCAAAATTTCATTACCGAAACGTGTCATTACCGAAACAAACCCATTAAATCAAATCGTTTCGTTAATGAAATCAGTGTTACGGTAATGACAAATCATCTATAGATTGTCTTGTGCATTGATTTAACAACACTATTATACTAGTGTTTTCTGCACAAGAGGTTTTTGCAAATAACTCCTATATGTGATTCCAGTTCTGGGAGGTATAGCGAGACTTACCTACTTTAAAACACAGTATTTTGAATAATTGTTTTCAAATGATAATGAATTACCTGTTTAAAAATTAATTTTGATCAAGCCATGACTGTTTCTTAATAAATTTGGAAAATATAAGGCATCATTAGGGGGGGAGGGGGTTGTATAACATTACGAGGGGCGTTCAATAAATAATGTCATTGGGGCTCAGAAAGAAGCAAGTGACGCTTTTCAATGATTTAGTCTTCATGATTTTACTTATTAATTTCTTTTAATTCAAACACATGTCCGTAACATTTTTTATCCCACTTCTGATTGTTTTTGAATTCATTTCTGGTATGACCCTTAGTATACTGGAAAATGGCAGACCCAATGATTTCCTGGACTTGTTTTTTTCCTTCTGAAAGGTGTTTATTCAGTTGGAAATAGAAACAAGACAAAAGGTCAAAGATCTGGCAAATATTGTTAATAAAAAACTTAACTTTCTTTTTATCCCGAAACCCCCTTTTACTTTTAGGGTATGGGGGTTTAAAGCTGTCATGCAGAATTTCAATGTAGTAAATTCCTGATTCTGGGTTTTCTCTGATAAACCTTTCAATTTCTTTGCAAAAAGAAATGCTTTCTGGTCACCTCCAGATATTAAACTGTCTCCCCGAATACGAATTTGAAAATATTACCACTAATATTTAAAAAATTGCATATAAATTTGTTTTTGTGCTCTTGCATACCTTTGCTCTTGACAGACCTTCGCCGTTTTTATCAAGTAAATCTTATGTTAAATTTTTTTTTAATGGTTTTAAGCAATAGATTCTGTTCCATTCTGTTTGAATAAAAAACAAACGTGGATTACTACAATTACTGATACTTTAAAATAATTGTTAAAACTTTTGTACACTCTGTCGTTTTCACTCATTTTTCAAAATACAGGGTGACCTTAAGTACCAAGCTTAATTACCGTCAAACGTTTCTCAAAAACCATGTAAACTACTCCCGATATGATGTCTATCAAATTTGCTATGTGTTTTAAAGTCAATCATACAACATCAAATATTATTTGTTGAAATTTGGCAAACAGTTCATAAGTTGTTATAATTTTTTTTTGGCAAGAATTTACAATTTTTGATGCCCATTATATAATTTTTGTCTTTAAAACCCCCTGCTAATTTGTCTATAAAACAGGCATCGGTTTCTGTAAATGTCAAATTTTTCAGTTTATACTTCCTTAGGATTTTTAACACTTTACAGCAGGTTTAATGTAGCGTTTATTTTCACTCTAGTTTACTGATTCTTTACCATTCATTCATAATGCAGTGTCTCGAATAGCCCTTGTTTCCCCGCTTCTCCCTATTAAACTATGTGATGAAAAGTGGTCAAATAAACTGTTATAAATTCATTAAAGATTCAATAATGAGAAAAAGTCAAGCTTTATGTCATATGACCACTATGTTGTATGTCATCAAGCTAATGACATTATTTATTGAACCCCCTCGTATAAAGCACATGTTTCTTAATGCATTGTCACTACCGCAACGCATTGTCATTACCATAACGAGGAGAAAAAAGGTAATTAATTATAATTAATCTAATAAAAAATGTAATAAAGTGTTTAATCAACATGCATGAGTCTGTGAAATCTCACACCTTAGAAAAATGGAAGTAAAATAATCATATACACTCCTAAGTGGTTTATTGACCAATGGTTATTTTGCATTTTTTAAAAATGTAAAATTTTAAAACCACAGTACGAAAAATATTGTGCAAATATTTCACTCAAATATTCATGAAGGTAAGATATTATTAAGGTTTATTACTTCAGACTATGAAAAAATTGGTTTAATACTGTAACAATATTTTATGACGATTTAGTGTCTGTTTCGGTAATGACATTTTTTTTTGTATGTATGTTTAAGTCTCAAAATAAGCAATAAAATGTGTAAAACATTGCTGCTGCATGTTGAAATGGTTTTTCTTAGTTAGCTTTTGTAAATAACGCTGAAAAATTGAATAAAATAGGTTATATGAATTCCGACTGAATTGGAAAATTGTTTGGGCCTCATCCGTAGAAAGACCCACCTCTGACCTGAATGTACATGTAATATGCTATAAATATTCTTCATTGTCCTCATGTACCATGTATTTTAAATGGTTTTGAGTGAATAAATGAACTTGAAGAATTTTTTCGATCGATCCTACTACGTGCAATACTAGTGTGTTTATAAAAATCCCGACCATTCGACATTACGATATAGCGCGTTCCGGTTTGCAAGTACTTATGTAAAAGGCTTGAACACACTAAAAACTTATATTTTGAAATTTGTTAGCGCACAAAATATTTTAGCACTCAGGAGCTCTTGCAACAAAGGCGCTAAAATTATAATGCGCCAAATATTCTCATTTTAAATATATCATATATCGACGTAGGAAGGGAAATGACCATTTATACAAGATATAGATTGTATACTGTATACTTTTTTAAATCCCCGCTCCAGAATATTTCACTGATAGGGGGGTAATTGGATGAAGGGCTAAAATTTTAGGCCTATGCTCTTCACTGGGGGCCCTTTTGAGCAGGGAGGGAATTTTATCGTGCCACACCTGGCCCCAGGATCATGAAACAGACTTAGACTTAAGTCAAAATTTCTATCTCTATAAAATTTTTAAAACTTGTCAAAGGAAACTCTTAATTTTCATATGACAGCAGATTGATGATTCTAAATCTGAAAGCATTTTCATTTTGGGTTTTAACCTCTAAAAAAGTTCAGCATCTAAGACATTTTTTGACTTAAGCTAAGATTTTTCATGATCCCGGGGCCTGCTGTGACACGGGGTCTCGGTTTATACGGTCTCATCCGAAGGACCACCCCATTTAGTCAGCAAGGGGGTACTAGGATTTTTAACCCGGATCCCCCAAAGGGGGCCCAAAATATAGATAATTGTTAGTACGTTTTTAATTAAAACTTGCATAGATGGTGTCTTTTATTGTTTTTTTGAATATACATTAATTTCATAATTTACCCTGTATTACAGTGTATATAATTAACTGTAACGACTATTTTTGAAGAAATACCTTGGACCAATATTCATCATTTGAAATTCAGATATGTTTTTGTGAGCACTCAATTACTTTTCTTAAATTTTTAATGAACCCGAAAATTGGTCTATCTTAAAATAAATTACAAGAAAAATCTTAAACAAAACAAAGTAATTAATTCTATTCAGATATGACTTATCAAGGGTTTTGGGTTTCTGGGGGATTTCCCGCCCACCAATAAGACAGAGTTTATCTCAGCTGCTACCAGACTGAACTGTAGTGAGGACGAGTTTGGACGTAATCAGTATACCTGTGTCCCCAATGAAGACACATCAGCTCTTGTGGAAATTTGTTTCAGAAAAATTGTCGGGTTATATCAGAAGGGTAAATAGATGTATTTGTACTATTCACCACTGTTGCGACAATACGGTGCAAAATTCATTCAATTGTTTTGAATAAGGCCATTGCTTGGTGACGACTGGGAATGGAGACTTAGATCAAATCAGTTGTCATAACTTTAAAACTGGTTGTCCAGAAGAAAATTTGAGGAAGCAGCTTATACAAATGTTTGTATTTTATCATTTTGTGAAGTGGTTCGCGAATGAAATCTTGTTTACTCAGCAATTTGATTTTCATCTTTGTTTAGTTCCAGCTTGCAGTAGACTCAACACAGAAAATCATTTTTTTTATTCAGACCCAGCATGTTTGGACAGGTTAGTTTTGATTAGATCTTACTTGTATTTTCATTGTCAAAGTTATGTTTATAACACGTTTCTGGAGACAATATTTATGTATATTTATGTATACTTGCAAATCATTAGTTCTTCAATCTTGAAATGAACAAAAAGATATTGACTTACATGTAATAAAAATATTAACTTAATAAATATTTAAATAGTTTTTTAAAAAACCAGTGCTTGACTAATCAAGCGATGAAGGAATAACATTTTTCCCTCCAACACATTGAAACATATTTATCGATACCTATAAAAAGCACATATGCACATGTGTTGATTGTAGGTCAGAATCTTATAATTCGATCCAAGTAGAACAGTTTATTTTCTGAATACCACAACAAATGCCACGATGAAAATATAAACAACAAAGACCAGTATTGTAGATATGAATTGTAAATACATACTCTGTTCATTGTATTGTAACCTTGACCTGTTATATAGAGAGGGTGTTTATAGGCTTAACCTGTTGCCAAAACTATACAGTTTACTGAATAAGTATTGTTTAAATCAGTATTGTAGATCAAGAATCAAGCAATGTAGGAGTGATTGTTGGAGTTATCCTCTTTCTACTACTTCTACTGTCTTTAGTGTTTGCCTTTAAATTCTGGAAAAAAAGATAAGAAGAAGAAACGATCAAGTTCAATTGAGTAGTAAGTCATCAACTCAACGATCTGTTTTCAAATTACCGTTGTTGCTTACAGCGTTTTTAAGGTTTTTTTTTAAATTTTGGAATCTTGATTTTTATAATAAAAAACATCATATGTACATTAAAACAAATTAACAGTTACCAAAAGTTCCCTCCAAAACACCTATCTTCTCATATTGTTCAATCTTTTCAATAAGAGCAAAAATTATACACATTTTTTAATTACTTGACGAATATAATTTTAAATTGATTTATATGCACATATTTCCCGAATCAAATTTTTTAAAACTGATAAACTAAGGATAAGCTATATTTTAAATACATACATGTATATACGAGTGTTGTCCAAAACGTTTGTGGAAAAATGTTTATTTACATTTTTAATAGAGTCTTAATGGCAAAAGATGTACTATAAAAATAACTTAATATAGTCCATAATTAAGTAAATATTCAAAACGTAAAACAATGTAAAACTAAATTATGAACAATTTGAATTTTAAAATCTAAAATAATAAACACCATAATTAACAAGCGTAAACAATTTAAAAGCCTCGCATATACTGTCTGCACAGTTCAGTCCGACGGCAACGGATAAGGTTATCATATTTTCATCAAATGATAGTAGATTTCCCCCCTTTTTTTTTGTAGTGTCTCCAAAACTTAACACATTTCAAAACGCAGGTATGTTAAGGAAGCATGTAAGTCAATTCTCTTGGGAAATTTAGACATAAAAAAAATTAAGTTTGATAATTTACACAAACTGCTGAAAAACGTAAACTATAATTATCTATTGCATTATGATAAAAGTGTCTATCGCAAAGACGTGCACCACCATGCACCACGGCATCACTTGACTTCTATTAATAAAAACTTTTCCTTTTCCAGTAATGAAAAAGCTTACAGAACAACAATATCCCAAATTTAATACTTTCTTTGTGTAAATTAATAGATGTTGAAAAACATCTATTTTGCCTAAAAAGTTGCTAGAATCCCACTATCCCGTCAGTAAATTAATTATTTCACTCACTGGCAAGAAACCTTACCAGATGTTTTAATTTTTATACATTCGAACCAAACATTTATCGTAAAAACATATTTAACTCTGGATTTAGCAGCACTTTACAAGTATTTTAGGAGGCAATCTTTCCATCATTCTGTACGAATCCCATGTATATCTCTAGCTTATTGTTATTCTGTTGCATTATATATATAACAAATGATAGAGGAGAGGCCGCCCGGGGAAACTTATGCTGACTGTCTTCAAAAGAGAATATACTAGTAATCATTGAATATAAATTCGCATACCTTTTTAATTAAATGAACATATGAATTTCACAAAATATCCATGATATTTGCTTTTAAACTCCATTTTACGTATCTTATTCCCAAAGTTACTTGGTGTTCACACATAACGTATCGGTGGTAGATTTTAATCAAAATGACAGAAACAGCATAGCAAAATAAAAACATTTTTTTTTTTAATGTTTACATATTTCTATTCATATTCTGGAGTTAATTTACATCTCTTTTAAGGAATGTTTTTAACTTTTGTGTAAGTTATTGGTGTGTGAATCACACAGACTTGCCACGCACTACCGTTTTCTTACCTCGCTGCAGCCTCATTGTGACGTCACGTTAACGCACGTTTCTCCATGTATATTTCTTTGAGGAGTATACACAAAAATGGTATTCAAATCAATTTCACAGTTGGCTTAATTTTAAAAAACACAGCGAATTTAAATACCTATACCAATATTTACATTTGCAATGATTTTCTTTTTATAACACTATGAAAGCAATGGTACTTTTATTGTATTAAAGGTCATACGAAACAATGTCCTGTGCATTTTGGGTTGTATACGGAAAGGGTTATCTGAGCAACAATAATGAGCCTGAAATAAGATATTGTATTTTTTACGCAAGCTGGGGACAGAGTCGATCAAAAGTATTTGACTGCGAAGATGAACTTCAACTAGTTTGGCTTATGAGTCAGTAAGACCCACTCGCTACATTCAGTACTAATATTTATATAGCTGATCATGTCTTACGGTGATTTTTAGGAAATATTTTTTCTTGACTTAAACTTTGCATAAATATATGATTTTCAAATATATAGTGTTTGTCTTTAAACATCCTGTTGCATGTTTGCAAGATTTCAGCATTTTATAGGTGTAATTTATTGTTCTCCTACATTTCAATATAATGAGAGAAGAAAAAAACATTAAAAAGAGAGCATAACCTCTGTTCTCGGGTTAAATATAAATATTTGTCAGATAGCATTTACAGTTGAATAAATTACAAACACAAAAATATGTTTTTGAAAATTTTTCCCAAAGGTGTTATTTATTTTTTCCCCTACATTTCAATATAATGAGAGAGAGAAAAAAACTTTAAAAAAGAGAGCATAACTTCTGTACTGGGGTTAAATATAAATATATTGTCAAATAGCATTTACAGTTGAATAAATTACAAACACAAAAATATTTTTTTGTAAATTTTCCAATTATTTTTTTTAAGCTATAAGTAAACTGGATTTCATTGACAGCGGTGTGTAAAGTGAAACTAAACCTGCGGATAAATGATTTCCTTTTTATGAAAAATAAAATGATTCTATCGCGTCCTCGACTTAAAACGCAATTCTGTCAATGTAATTATACGTTTCTGTGTGTTTTATAGATCAATTTTTCTACGTGTATCAGTTTATTTTAACAAAGATTATATTCTGCTTTTCAAAAATTTTTAACTGTAAAAATATTAATTTTTAAAATTGTTTAAGTTAGTCTCACAAACAATGGTCATTAGGGGCATGGGTTTCTTTCAAACTTTCTTTCAATCAAACTGTATAGAAGTGTCAGCACCGTAACATTACAGTACATGTATATTAACGTGCATACTCGTAATGCTGGTAAGGTTTTAAAATCACGTTTCTTGGACAGGAAAATTTGATGTCGTCATCAACCTCGTATTTCTATATATCTTTTTTTTTTAGTTCTCGTGTTTTAGATTGCAGAAGGTGCATTCAAATATTCCCACTTTTTACAGATCCACGGTTATCGATCATGAACTTCAATATCCCCGTGTTTATATAGGGGAAAAGGGGAGGGGGGGTTTACATCATGTATCATATACATGTACGTATATAAAAAAGTTTCTAAGGTCTTAATTAAAATTAAGTAATCTTGGTTGGGGTGAACCTTAAATTTTAAAGGGGGTTTTCATCAGTATCATCGTATATAAAAAGCTCTTTTTTTCAGTTGCTGTGCCCATTTAACTTTAAATTCAAATGAATTAAATTGTTCTTTAGAAAAGATAGCTCATCTAATAACAGAATCTCATTTATATCCACAAAAAAGACTAAAATATGCAATTCAGTGTCAATTTAAAACTTAATTTCCGTTTCACTGCTTTAGTGTAACTGAGCTGGGTACGATATGTAATGTGTACGATGTGTTAAATAAACTTTCTAGTTGAAATATAATAAAATAAATTTATTTTCATTAAAACTTTCACACATATTTAATAGATCAGTCCAAAGAAAAGGCGCAAAATTTACTGTGGCGTTTTCGCGAAATTATCAATAGTCGTCCGCCTTTTTTTTTAGCGGTATATGTTGCAAAAGTATACACAAGTATTTTAAAGAAGTTTTCCCCCAATAGCTTAATGGTTTGCACATTGGGGATAAAAGAGAGAACAAAAGCGCATTCACGTTGGCGACCTGGATTCAATCCTCCTTGTGACCAAAATTTCAATACACTTTTCAGTTCAAATTTACGAGGGTTTTTTTGCTGAATCCGACGGAAGACCTCTCCTTACTCGCAAAGAGATCGTATCTAGTTATTTTTCTTATTTTTTTTTTGACTTTCTAATTTTGTGCACGCGATTTCTCAACCCACCCCCTAATGACATGAAATTATCAAAAAATGTGATGTTACATGAATTTTTATATCCGAGAAAAAATTTTAAAAATCACTTCTGCTGCCAAGTTACGGACAATTTCCTGAAATTAAAATGACATTTTGTCTGCGATTAAACTCAAAAGCGGTAAAAGGTATCAACATAAAATTTTAGGGAAAAGATCGTGATACAGAAATCCAGTCAAAGCGATCAGGGGAATTTTCCAAAATCAGGGGACTTTTTGACCAAAATTTGGGGGGCGGTTTGGAAATTCATTTTTCAATAAAATATGCCAGGGGACCTTTGACCAAATTCAGGGGGCTCTTTGACCAAAATCAGGGGCCCTTTTACCAAAATCAGGGGAGCAAATTAAAAAAATCGCATTTTTCTAACTTTTTTGTTTTTCAGTATTTTTTATTTTTTTTTGGAAGGAAATAGAGTCTTTGATTGATGCTTACTATATAAGTTGTTTAGATATTGGTTTGTCTGAACTCTAGATACAAACATCTGAAAATCTAACGGGACCCAAAATGGCGGCTGTCTCTGTCAACTCCCCCATTTCACGAGTAGGGGTTTTGGAGGGAGCTCGTTTAATAATGTACATGAAAAGTAAAAAAAACTACCCGGACTTTCACCTAGTAGTATGCTGCAATTCAGTAAAACTTAAAACTTAATTTCCGTTTTACTGCTTTAGTGTAATTGGGCTAGATACGTTTTTTGCAATGTGTTAAATTTACTTTCTTAACGTCGAAATAAAATAAAAGGGATAAGAATTGTTTTTTTTAATATTTAGTTTCATTGAGGCTATAAAACCCATTTGATAATAGTCCAAAGGATACTCGTGGTGTTTGTCGCCAGATTATGAATAGTGGCCCGCCTTTTATATTCTTAAAAGGGTACTGTTGCAGGTGTACTGTTTACATAACTATATTTAGAGCAGTATTCAAAATTTATCAGTTTTTCACAAACGTAACCACTGTGTTTCCCCTGCACACTTGAGTCATATTAAACTAATACATTTAATGTAATAATTTAAATAATATCGTCTAATGGAGTTTATATTAACCTTTTTTTTCAAAGATATTTAAAGTTGAACATTGAACATAAAAGAAATCTGATTCCTTGACCGTCGAAGGGCAAGACATGTTTTCATGGAACCATTTCTACCTTTTCATGAAGGTGTAAAGAATCGGGTTACTTCACTTTGGGGATAAACGGGTAATTAAAAAAAGTTAAAAATCATTATCATTTCAATTCTTTTGTGTTACTTACCTATATAAGATATAGAATATGTATAATCTGTTTAAAAAACTTTTTAAACCTCGACATTTAGGCTTAAAAAACGTTCCTTTTTCTTTATTCTATTGAAGCTATCACACCTATTTAATGAAACATTCCAAAGAAAAGGCGAGCAGATTAACTTGTGGCGTTTGGCGCGAAATTATAAAAAGTGGCGCGCCTTTCGTGATTCTTAGACAGGTGTTTTGTTGAAAAAGTATATTCAAATACATTTTGAGCAGTGGACTCAAACGCGTAAATTAAGCGTGTTGGGAATAAAAAAAAAAAGCGCTTGGTTTTCCGCTGGCGACCTGGGTTCAATCCTCTTTGTGACCAATTTTTTTTATCACTTTTTCGGTGTCAGGTCATTTCTCTCCAATTTTTTTTTTTCTCCCCGGTTATTTTTCTCCGCCCTTTTACGGTAGGTATTTTTCTCTCCTACCTGGGTCATTTCACCCCATTTTTAATCTGGTCTTTTATAATCATTTACATATCCATTCTTGTGTTATTACCTTTTTTCTTGTAAATTAAATTAATTTTATCAATTTATGACCAATAAAATTTAACAAAGGGTTGTGGGAAATTTTTTTTTACTGGGGAAAAATTTAATATTTGATATTAATGAAAATAAATTGAGAACCATTGTAGCCCTTCTTCATGGAGGCCTCCTCTGTTAAGGGAATAATTTTGGAATAAAAAATTAAACTCAATTAAAATAAATTAATTTTTTAAAATAAATAATTTTTTCCATAGCTGGTGATGAAGTCTTGTCTATAATCTAATATTATATAGATACTGATCAAACTCGAATCTTATACAAAAAAAAATGCTTTTACTGATTGATTTTGTGTGGCAATACAAATACGTTGGAATAAAAAAATTAAACAGTTTTAAATTACATGTATAATATGTCAATTTTGATCTAGGAGGAAAAAGGGAGAAAATACCATGACATAAAATAATAGCTGCGGATCTGTAGCTTCTGCGAAAAGAAATATATTTGACAACTCATTTTAGAATACATTTTCTTTTATGAAAATCACAGTTCTGCATCTAAAAAAGATAATTTTTAGAAAACAAAGGATACCTCAAAATACGAGGGTGTGTTTTGAAACCAGATACACAAGTAAAAGTCTGCAAATATTACCAATATTTATTTTAAATAATTGTATAATATAAAATTATAAATAATAAGAACGCGAAGAAAGTAATGACGTAAAATTGCTATAAATATGAAAAAAACCTAAAATGCAATATTTTCAAGGTATACAAGGAATTTTGACGAATCAAAACCACATAAAACAACGGAAAATATATTTTCTTTAAAATGAATTACAGAGACATCAAAAAGGAACTTATGGTGGCAATAGACACTACCACAACTTGGCCAGAAATGGCTTGTAAATTTTAATATTTTCAAAGTACTAATATATTACACCATTAGAACGATTCTTACATGCATATGTATCAATCTAATGTATGAAAAACTATTTAAACCCACCTCCCTTTTTAATATAATGTAATCTGCTGTGTTTACAACAATATTTTATGAAATGAAGAATACATTATCAGGACTGTATAAAATATCTTACAGACTTGTAATCTTGATACTCACAATAGGTGTCAAATAATTTCCTGTCTCTCAACGTTAACATATTCTTGGATTCAATTAAAATAAATCATCTCCTTTTTATACGTACTTTGTCCATGGCGTTCAGTTTCCATTGCATAGGCGTTGTCACAGGGGGAGGGGGGGGGGCAGCGGGGGCAATAGCCCCCCCCCCACTTCAGATGGGGGGGTATGTCTGTGACCCCTACTTTTTTATGAAGAACAGAATCACAGCTATTTCTGAATAATATTAATACATAGTTGTCTAATAAAATTGTGTAGAAAAATTGAAAGTGAAAGTAACTTGCCTTTTAAAAAAAATTTGGCCACTCCCCCCCCCCCCCCGAAATAGGATATGTGAGTGCATCAGTCCATTAATTTTATCAGTCAAATTGAGATGAATTACCACTTCTGTCTCCAAAAAAGTTTGTTTTGAAGTTAAGTCAATTTGGAATGCTTTGAACACACTGAAATATGGATTTAAATATAAATTTTTATAATTTATTTTTGTTTTATATGATTTCATTGAATTCTCATGCCAAATAGATTAAAGAAGATTTTTTAAATTTGCTTTTTTCACTTTATGTTAATTTAAGAATATTATTAATTTTTAGGATAGTAAATGTATTAAAAAAAACCCATTCTATCATTAATACTGAAAAAGTTCTTATTGTAACTCTAGAAGAAAATGATAAGAGAGGTAGTCAATCCTTGGGATTAATTATATAGCCTGCTGCAAGAAAGATTAAGTAAGTTTTCTTTATCTGTATTCATTGATGAAAACCTTTGTCTGCAACTGCTGTTTGTTTGAAGTTAAGGTCAAGCCTTCATGATATCTGCATTCATTGAAGGTTGGCATTTTATATAACACAAGCTTGATAATTGTTTAAATAATTACATTCAATATTTGAGATTACTTACTGCTGCTTAATGTTAATACACGGATATTCTTTCAGGTTTTTTGAATATTCAGAGTTCTCTTGAAATTTTCCATTAGGTTGCTGTTGCTTATTCTTTGTACATTTTATTTTCTAATCATTCCGTAAGTTGCGACCTATTAATTCTACCCCATGGCGGGGCCCTTGCTGACTTGTCAGTTTTCTAGATGTTATAGTTTTCTTGTTAAACCACGATCTTTCTAAATCTTCAAAGATTTAAAGTCCAAAAGCCAAAGAAAAAAAAAAATTCAAACAATGCTTCCAATATCATGTTGAACTGAATAAATCGACAAAGGTGTGTTCCCTTAGATGGCCATATCTTTTTGTCCCCCGCTTTCGCAAAAGCGAGGGGATATTAAATCTCATTCGTCTGTCCGTCTGTCCGTCTGTCCGTCAGTCTGTCAGTCTGTCCGTCACAAAAACTTTAACCTTGCCCATAACTTTTGATTTAGTAGAGCTATGACTTTCATATTTCAGATGTGTATTCCTTGCGACAAGACGTTTCTTTGGGTACCACCAAATTTGACCTTTTAAGCTTGACCTTGGAGGTTGACCCACTTTTACACAGACATTTCAAACTTTATCTTTGGCCATAACTTTTGAATTGAAGGTATTAGGACTTTCATATTTCACAAATTGTTGTGGCAAGAACTTTCATTGGATACCAATAATCTTGACCTTTTGACCTTGACCTTGGAGATATATGTACTTATGAAAAAAATTAACCTTGACCATAAGTTTTGAACGGTGAGGACTAAGGCTTTCGTATTTCACATATGTAATCCTTGTGAGAATACCTTTTATTGGATACCAAGAACTTTTACCCTTTGACATTGACTTTGAAGTTTTAATTACTTTTTTAAACTTTTAATCTTGGTGCCAACTTTTAAACAGTAGATACTAGGACTTTCACATATGTCTTCCTTGTTGCAAGATATTTCATTGGATTCCAACAACTTTGCCTCCTTTCCCAACCTTACTCTTGGAGATTTACATACCTATGAAAAACTTTAACCTTGACCATAAATTTTGAAAAGTGAGGGCTAGGGCTTTTGTTCTTCACATATGTTATCTTTTTGAGAAGACTTTTCATTAGATACCAACAACTTTTAACCTCAGACCCTGACATTTGAGTTTTAACTAAATTGAAAAAAAATTAACTTTGGTCACAACTTTTGAACGGTAGATACTAGGACTTTTATATTTAACATATGTATTCCTTTTGGCAAGTCCTTTCATTGGATATCAACAACTTTGACCTTTTGACTTTGACCTTAAAGATTTACATACGTTTAACCATGACCACAACTTTTGAACGGTAAGGGCTAGGGCTTTCATACTTCATATATGTAATCCTTGTGAGAAAACCTTTCCTCATCAACTTTGACCCTTTGATCTTGACCCTGGAGTTGACCTACTTTAAAAAAACGTTAACTTTGTCCATAACTTTTTAACGGTCAGGATAAGGGTTTTCATCCTTCAAAAAAATCAACTTCAATGATAATTTCTAAGAAATGACATATGCTAGGATGTTCATATCAGACATGTTAGACACAATATGTCATAAAAAATAACATCTCACCAACAAAGACACCGAAAGCGGGGGACCACAATTTTTTGAATTTGCCTGTTTATTTTCAAATAAATGAAAAAAAAATTGGGTTTTTTTTTTGTTAAAGCATGATCTTTCTAAATCTTCAAAGATTTGAAGTCAAAAAGCCAAGATAAAAAAAGAAAAAAAATATTTCAAACAATGCTTCCATCATCATGTTGAACTGAGTAAATCGACAAAGATGTGTTCCCTTATATGGCCATATCTTTTTTTTCAAATAAATGAAAACAATCGACAACAATTGAAAACAAATTTGGTATTTTTTCCCTGTTAAAGCATGATCTTTCTAAACATAAAAGATATAATGTCAGAAAGCCCCTTGAAAAAAATTATATTCCAAAGAATGCTTCCATTATCATGTTGAACTGAGTAAGTCAACAATGGTGTGTTCCCTTAAATGGCCATATCTTTTTTATTTTCAAAGAAATGAAGACAAATTAGGTATTTAAAGTCAAAAAGCCAAAAAAGAAAAAAAAAATTCAAAGAATGCTTCTTTTTTATTTTCATATAAATGAAGACAAATTTGGTATTATTGTTCTTGTTAAAGCATATGATCTTTCTTAATCATAAAAGATTTAAAGTCAAAAATCCCAAAAAGATAAAATTATTTCAAAGAATGCTTCCATTATCATGTTGAACTGAGTAAATCAACTAAGGTGTGTTCCTTTAAATGGCCATATCTTTTTTATTTTCATTTAAATGAAGACAAATTTGATATAATTATTTTTCTTGTTAAAGCATGATCTTTCTAAATCTTTAAAGATTTAAAGTCAGAAAGCAAAAAAAAAAAAAAAATATTTCAAAGAATGCTTCCATTATCATGTTGAACGGAGTAAATCGACAATGGTGTGTTCTCTTGAATGGCAATATCTTTTTTTATTTTCAAATAAAAGATGACAAATTTGGTATTATTATTCTTGTAAAAGCATGATCTTTCTAGATAGAAAAAGATATAATATCAGAAAGTATCCCCCTCCCCCCAAATAAAAATATGTCTCAAAGAATGGTTCCATTTTCTTGTTCTGTTTTCTTGTAAGAGCAGGTCAATATTGTGGCATTGTGGTTAAAGTGTCTGCTCTTGAGTTGCTAAAAAAGAAGTTGATGTCACGGGTTCCAATCGCACTGTTGGACTTGGAAACCAGTCCTAAGAATGATATATATAAACTGAGGCTTGTGTCGGTGTAGGTGCCACTACGAAAATGAGATCACTCACTGCTTTTATATAAAAAATGACCCTATATATAAGTGCTGTGTACAGGACAAAATTTGTAGCTCTCCATCGATAAGTGGTGGCCTCTCAATATGTGTGAAAATTCTGGAGAGAATTTAAACGAGACATGAAACAACATACAACTAATCTATCTAAATATAAAAAAGATACAGTGTCAGAAATATAGAACATAAATCAAAATGTTAATCTCAGTCAATCGCTTTTAGTATATTGATTTTCTTAAATGATTTTTAATCTTTTTTTAGACAAATTATTACATGTTAAATTTGGTCTGACACTACTCTACACTACACTGATGATAAATAACATCGTTCTAATGAATATCATTTTGTGGATAGCCGAGAACTGGAATGAAGTTCATATTGCACCATCCCCTGAAAAAATACATTGACAATTAATCCCTTGGTTTCAAAATTAACGAGCATGCAAGAGAAATGTGCTTCTCAGGAAAAACACTTTAAATATCCATTCTTGAAAAGCTATTAGCCTGCATTGAAATGGAGCGAAACGTCTGGGAGTGAATACACTCATTTGGAACGACTAGATTTTGGAGAAAGACAGACAGGAGTTAGCAATGCCCAAGCAAGGGGGATATAACTTTCCAGATTTCCTCAGCCTCGTTTTGATTCCGTATCAAAAAAGAGCTTGAAAAGTACGGCTTAATACACTACTTTCCCTCGTGTTTTTAAACGTTTTGATGACCTTTGTATTAAGTTTAAGCATTACCAACCCTGATTGTTTGAAGTATGGCGCGATTAGTCGTTTTAAAAATAGATTGAAAAATTAAAAAATCTCTAATTTTCATATACGGACGAGTTATGTGTCAAAACATGCAAATATAGCTTCTTCTGATTTACCACTACATATGCATATCACTTACAGGCAAGTATTCAACCGTTCTTGTTCGCCACACGAATTTTCTAAGGCCTACTGGATCAAATTCGGATTGCAGCAGCAAGCCAACACGTGTGTAGAAAAAATGTACACAACTTGAATTGAACCTCTGATGGTCTGTTTACTTCATTGTCAAGCTGATACAATGTTATATTCTTGTTTTTGAACTATGCTAAAGCATTTTAATAATGAAATTTCGTTCAAATTTCGTGCGCCAAAACGAAAGTAGGGTTCATCTCAAAGTGAACAAGAATAAATTTCAAGATGGACTTACTTTGGTGAAGAAAACAGTGGAAGTCAAATGAAAACTTCATTTATAATCAAACTTTGATTTTTATTGATAAGTTTATTTCTTTAAATGACAACACAGCATACGAATAATGAGACATAAGCTATTCTGTATAAATAAGGAAAACAAAGGAAGACAACTCTTGCATTTCACATTCTGTGTCATATTTTCTTTTGTGTTTCAACAATGGCACGAGAAAATTATAAAATTTCAGCTAAAATTAACAAACTGGTACATAGGTTATATTCTAAAATTGTTTTGATCTAGTATTCCTCGTTAACTGCTTTTAATCTGCTGATGTAAACTTTCCAATCAATTTCCTCGGAAAGATGGATGACTCTGTAAGAATTCTGCATTTTTTAACTATTCATAAAAAGCTCAATTTTCACCCGATTTAAGAAATGATTTCTGATATGGAATCAGTGGGTCATACTTTTACACAATGGACATAAAAAACTAACAATTTTTTTGACTCTTTGGGCATTGCTACAGATGTGAATGATGTCAAAGAATGTAAGACAGCTCAAAGTACAAAAACTACGGATTAATTCACGTACATTTTAATCAATGTAGTCTCGTTTATACTCACTTTTTGAGATATTGGTTTAATATGCCTGAATTAGTTCATTAACATCACAATCGGATGCATATTCAAGTCTGTAACAGTGCAAGTTCAAGTGTAAGTATCAACATGTTACATAATCAATGCATCATATTTTCTACATCCCAATTAGATACCGACAGCTATACAGACGGACAGACGAACGGACAGACATCCTGATTACTCATAGAAATGATAATCATAGTTAAAGTTTTTTAACAGGTAAGCTATAAATATATTTAGCAGCCACTATATCTTTGAGTATCTATCATCGTGTGTTACATGTAGAGTTAAACAAATATATTTAGTGATATAAATTGTGTTTATAAGCATGTTAAAATTGGACATAAAATCTGATAATTATTTAAGCGAATTATTAAAAGGCCTACAGTTCAATATGCACATACCTTATGAAAAGTATGAAAGACAAGCAGTAACACAATAATTTCATATTGATTAAATTATTAAAGGTAGTTGGAAGTCCTATACATTTTGGTAGCAAGTTTTGCCACTGTGGATTATAGATTATCATATTTTTGGAATATTGAAGACACAGTATGAAAAAATTGCAAAAATAAGAAATGTCCTGGACTTTGTTCATTACTGATTTATTAAGTAGGCATTAAAAACTGAATACATTGTTGCTAGGGAAACATTATATGAAACTTTCTGGGGTTCTTTTTAGAATTTGACAGTAATGATGGCTGTTAGTTTTCATTATGTGTGAATGAATAATTGGTCAGCTGCAAAATGTAATTTATCAATATTCAGTTGTAAATGTGTGTTTTCATCTATATTCTTTCAACATGACTTTTTCATTTAATTTGACACAATATAAGGTATATTGCTTATTTTTTGCTGTAGCTAAATGTATTTGAATCAAATTCATTAAGAAAAATAAGAAATCCTATAGAAATTTAAAATTTCCTACAGGATGTTTTTCTCCCATGGAACAGGTAAATAATTCAAATTCAGGTTATAGCAGCAGATGTAATATTCTTAATAACATTAAGGAGGCAAATACATTATTTTTTTAGATGAAGAAATGAAACCACTCAACTGGAAAGATGTTGCAGAAAGTAATGCAGAAGGTACTAGTATTCAAATTTTATTTGCTAATTACAACATTACCTTTAAAGCAAACCAAACACTCGTAGTAAAGGAATGAATATTTTTTGAAATGACTTCATCTTTATCAGATTTCGAGCCATCAAGAATATAACTAATCAGAGAATATACATACAATTAAGAATTTCCGTGCATGATGATATATTAAGAAAAAACTAATCTAGTAGATGGTATGTAGTTGATTCTGATGTTTCGGAGGTCGGTGTTTGCTCTGCTCTTATTTTGTATATTTGTTTAATGGACGTTGAGATTGAATACTGTTCGTTATTTCCATATCCTTCTTTGATTACAGAATTGAAAATAGTGCAAACACTTGGCTTTGTACGTTTTGTAAAATCTTAAGAATTCTCTTTTCAATGCACAGTAAATATTTTCATTCTTTGGTATTTAAATTCAGTTAGAGTGAACCTTAGATTTGATTTCAAATGAATTGACGTCTACTGCGTATTTCTGAATTTTAAGAAAAAATAATCAAATGAGACGAGGGTTGTCACAAAAAGTCGTAGACATGTAAGAAAGTTAAGTTTCTCTTTGCTTAATTAAATGTTTTTCCTTGTCATAGCAAACGGCAATATTTTATGATCATGCATTTCATATCTCACAATGATATGACATCAAATAAGAAAATTATGTAAAAATAAAGAAAATAATGAAATATCAATGAACCAAATACTTAAATAGATAAAATATACGTGAATATATGAGAGTTGTCCCAAAATGACGTAGACAATGTTTATAACGTTTTAAACACGCAACGTATACAATATTGTAACCAAATTTTGCATAGACATACTGTTATATATTCAATGTTCTTTAATTTGAAATTGTAAATTTTTAAGTATATATCTTTCATATTAATAATATTAGGACGATTTATATGAAGGTCGATAAGGCCTGTCGGCGCACGAACAAAATTTTGAATAATATACGCAATTAGTTATTACATTTACCTTTATTTGTATAGTACTTTTAATGTAATGCATTGAACTCAAATGTAGATAAAAGACATTTTCTGTACATTGAAAATAGTAAAGAAAAGTTAAAAATTGGCATATTTTAATATAAAATTCTCTCATTGTCTAAAACAATTCTCCACTGATGTGAAGAGGGTTTTAATAGAGGCATATGCAAACATAAAAAAAACAAATTTAGAATATGTCCTTGTAATATATGTTGCAGCAGATGTATTGTTAAGATTTTTTAATGTTTAGGCAGGCCGAATTTTTTTTTCATATGAAGATAGCAAACAACTCAACTCAAAAGATAAAAGAGATCTATTGAAAAGAGGAAAATCGAAAGGTATCGTATTCAAGTTTATTTTTTCTGATTACAAAAAATGTTAAAAAAAACTGCATTTACTGAAAGGTAAAAGAAACGCAGGGTAGCAGAATGTTCGAAAAAAATTTGACCACATGACCGAAAATTACGAAAATTGGTCAGAGGAGAATTCTAGTTTCTATGCACCAAAATCAGTATTAAGAATTACTCAACCGTAAAATTTATGACGTCACGTAGGGAAAACGCTAAAAAGCCCAATAACACGTGCAATGTGATAACGACGAGTTTGTCAACAAATCTTGTTGCATTATTTGATGCATATGAGGTATGCACATCGTTTTTCAATATTAAGAGACACTATGAATTTTTTGCAATCTTGGCTCAGTTTATGGAAGTTCAATGGGGTCTTGTTTTCGAATTGCCTAATTAACGAAAAATGCATCAACGGTTTACTAAACAGTTTCTTGTAAATGTTCCCTCATAAAACCTGTTACTTTTTGTCAGAGAGGGTCTGGATTGGTTTTCAATCAACCGTGACGATGACGTTAAAGCGAAACAAAGCCATGTTACGAGCGGGTTATTCGTCCTGCTATCTCTTAAATCCCCACCTTACTACCACAAAAACAGCCATTTACAGTAGACGATTTTAATCATTACATTCATTCGAGATTTGAAAGAAAACAATTCCGCACTTTGGTTTTTTGAGCCGGTCAACTTACTGTTGTATTCCTCTCACTGGCGCATGTGCACGCCGTTTGACTAATTTTTTTGCATGGTTACCCATGCCAAATATATCCAGGGTTTGAAGAATAAACACTGTGATGAAATTTCATGCGATGGAGAAATAAGGCTCTGACAGATGCACGGGAGAGACATTGAAGACAATGAGAGTTTTCGATTTTCTCTTTGGGGAGTATCTTCATTTGAGCTTCAATTACTCAAGAATGATTGGACAAAATGAAATGGGAATTTGGTTTTAGCTTTTTGAAAGATGATTTTAAAAGTTAAATAAGAAAACTAAATATATTTTAAGAATAATAAATTAAATTCACCTCAAAATTTTACCCTGCGTTTCTTTTTTCCTTTCAGTATATATACATATACTACTACTCATATTATGAGCTAGTTCTTCTGATTTTATATAACTTTCAGGAATAAAACGGTGGATAATATGAAAATAGAGAAACCATCATATTGAAAAATAAATTAAACTTTTTAACCAACAACTAATACAAAATCGATTTCTCTATAAAACCGTTCTATCTTTTGTACAAAAATATCTTTAATACATCCACAGAAACAAAAAATGCATGAAACTTAGAGCAAGGAAAAACGTTCCTTTCAAAATATATAACAACAAACACTAAAGATAGACTCGGTGTTTTTCATCAAATAATTGAACTGATTATAAAATAATACAGGCATTATTTAAGAAATAAACAACGTTATTCAAATGCAGTACTTATTTTTACAATTTACATCATCCTTTTTTTAAATTAGAAGTTTGAAACTACATTCGTAGAAAAACAAATACATATCAATATTGATATAAAATTAAAAACGATCCCGAGGCCATAATTTCCACGAAAAAGTAGGTCATTTTTTTTTACGAGCAATATTCTACAAGGGTCACTTTTGGTCGTTACACCGGAAGAAACTTATGGTTGTATCTACCCTTTCGTTCTTTAGTTTGTTTACAAAGTTCACGTCACTTTTATTTTTAACTCAAACTTGTAACCAGCAATCAACTGGAGGATGCAAAGGATTTAAATATGTTCTAACAACTTTTTGAAAAGGTTGTATCAAAATTCAACTTACATTCCTTTTCTGGGTACTTAAGAGCATGGTCACTGTTTTAACTTATTAAATTTTTTCCTCGCATGCGTACAATAGGGAGGAAGATTTTCAATATGGGACATACTGAAATAATTTTTACTTTTTGTCTATAAAAATATTTTAGATTCCTAAATATATACGCGTGGAATTAATTATCGAGTAGTTTCGCGAGAAGAACCATGCGCGAAATAAAACTACTCGCCTTTATTCTTATGGTGCTGAAATCTATGTAAAGAAGCTAATTTAGAGAATTCGTGTCCACCGCTTAGGGAAAAAGTCGGATCCCCTGACTTAATTTGTAGAATTATTAAATGTATACTTAAGCAAATAAAATACATGTATGTCAGTATGTATATAAAGATTTGATTGCCTATTCTTTATTATGTGTATAGAAGATTCCCTTTATATGGAATATTTATCACACTGTATAATGATTTTATGAGTTTTTACAAGCCAGACTTTAACGTTATCATTCTACGTTATCATTCTACATGCTGAATACTATCATTTAGTAAAACAAAAAATCATTTCGAAAAAAGTAAATGGATTGTCTTGGATTCGAACCCAGGACCTCTCACAAATGAAGCGAGAGACATACTACTTAACAACGGAACTGCTTTCCACTGGCGAAATTATATGCAAATATGAAGTCACATACATGTATTTATATATTTACGTTCGATATTGTCAAAATTTTACACTATGCATGGTGTCTAATTTAACCTTTGTTAAACAGTTTTAATGATGATTGATTGTATATTGTTTAACGTACCTCTCGAGAAAAACTTATGTAATAAAAATGTAAAGTCCGCCGAGAAACCTGTTATGCACGTAATAACTCTCCTCATGCCCCTGTACTACAAATAGCGACATGTAATACAATAAATACTAATAAATCAGACGGGACGGGACATTTTGAGAGGTGCGAGAGAGGTCTTGGGGAGTTTTGATATAGAATTACATTGCAAAACGTCAAAATCCTCTTGAAATATCGCTTTGAAAGGATAGTGTTACACACAGAAATAAAGTATAATTTTACGACCTTGAACTTTGACCTTTTGACCTTTTGACCTCAAAATATACTGGTGTCTTCCTTAGGTCAAAGAGAGTTGTTATGTAAAATTCCATTGGAAAAGCTCAAAGCGTTCTCGAGATATCGTGTGGAAACGAAAGAGAGAATTTCCAAATTTATGACCTTGACCTTTGACCTTTTGAACTCAAATCAATAGGGTTCTTTTTTAGTCCATAAGGAGCTGATATGCAAAATTTCATTGCAAAAGCTCAAAGGGTTCTCGAGATATGCATAGGGTGTGGAAACGAAAGCAATAAAAGGCAGATAGAATGACAGACGGACGGGCAGACCCAAATTAATATCCCCCACTTTTCAAGCGGGGACAAATATCTTGACCAAACGTCCATTCGCGAATTATTATTCTCGCGATTTTACGTTGAAAAGCTCAATTGCTATAATAATTCCTCGCGAAAATTAAGGAATCTAGAGTAGATTTTTTACATTCCGCTACCTGTATTTTTCTGAAACCTTATACTATTGAGAATTAAACAAACACGGGTCATTCTACGTTTGTCAATTGAAATACCCCATTTGTTCGTCGAGGGCTATCTTTAAACCAGAGGTACTGTGACCACTATACTCACTTAAATAATATTCCATGATTATAATGGTAAAGTCCATGATTATTATTGGGAGACTCGAAACATGTGTCCGATTACAAAATAATCAGGAGGCATTATGGCATTATATGATAAAGAATCTGTGAAAGTATTAACTTTTAGTCTGAGCCAGCTGCTCAAGTATATATGGCTTTACATTAGACAATTCCAGTAAATATGATTCAATTCAATGGAAATAGCGTTTTTTCTTCAAATAACTGCAAGTAGAAATTACAATAAAGAGACACATGGGCCACATTGCTCACTTAAGCATATCAGCGAGAAAAAAAAAAACAACACAGAAATCAGCTTTGTATTGAAAATTTAACGGGGAGGGGGCGGCGCTTGATTTTTATATTGCTTGAGGGTGCATATAATTTTGCTCTGCCTATTTATTACTTTGTAAAAATTTGATCCTCCATCCATATCCCCAAAGATCATGCATGATTCGAAGAAAGAGCCATAGTGCATTTGATAGTCACTTTCGCCTACTCTAGTAGTATCTTTTTAAATATATTGTTCAAACAGAATTTTGTCATACATTGTTAGTTAATACATGCCTTAAAGCAAATCACATAAACAAATATTCAAATAGTAGTTGTTTCCTCATATGATAAGTACAAACACGATCAGTTTATAAGGAGAATATAGGAGAATACTGAGGTATCCACCTAAACAATGACAAAATGTAGGAAAAGACCACCCTTAACCAGAAAAAAACAACTTCTGAGTATATCTATTTGGACATGGTTGTACACGTACATCATTACATTTAGATAATTTTGTTTAAGGTGGTCTTCATCTTGAAATTAAAAATATGTATTTAATTTTAAAATTGCTGGATTGAAGACATTATGATTGTGAGTTAGAGCCTCACAATGCGTGTTCATTGTCTACGATTTTATTTTTTTAAATAGCGCTATATATGGGGTCAAAAGTTAGAACGCTTAAAAGAGCCAAAAATTACTCATACTTTGCTTTTATCTTCTTAATTAAAAATATTTTGTTAGAATAAATAGAACATAATTTGTGCAGAATTAGATATATCAAATGAAATGTCGGAAAAAGGGCTGACCTCTAAATTAGGGGTCTGAGGGCCAAAAGTTTTTTTCTAGATATCTCAAAAAGTATTGAGAATTTGTAATACGTTCAATATGGACAGTGATCAAAATGTCAAGCTTAATCTATTAAAGTCGACAAAATGCATCCGGTGACGTCACTTCTGGTCAAACTGGAATATTATTAAGGTCTTCCATCTTCACAGAAGACCTTATAGTGATTCTATTGTTTCTTATTATTAAGGTCTTCCGTCTATACGGAAGACCTTATAGTGATTCATCACTTTTGTTTCTTATTAAAGTCTTCCGTCTTAAGCTGAAGACCTTCTTGTTATTCTTAGGTTTCTTTTTCACTTTTATTAAGGTCTTCCGACTTCAGCGGAAGACCTTACTGTTATTCTTAGGGGTTTTTTTTCCACTATTTTTATTAAGGTCTTCCGACTTCCTCCGGAAGACCTTACTGTTTTTCTTATGTTTCCCATTATTATTATTTTTCCCTTTCCATAGTACACGAGATTTCTCGGAAACTACTGAACCGATTTCAATGATTTTTTTCAGGAATGATGCATTTTTGTAATATCTCTAGACTTTTTTTTCATTTTAAAAAAAATCACTTCCGGTTGCATTTTTTGTCCGATTTTCATTTTTAAAATCGTCATTTTGTCCACGCATCTTCTTGTAAACCACTCAAGATTGAATCACGAAATTTTCAGGATAGTAAAACATCTCTTTAAGATATGTAATACGTCTTTTAATTTGGCATCCGTCACTTCCGGTTGACACAGGAAGTGATGTTTAATTTTCAGATTTTTAAAAAAATTTAACCTTCGTAAATAAAGGCAAACAGAACTTACGTTTATATTCACAATCGTCAACAAAAAGCATTGATTTGAAGTACTTCCGGTTTATACCGGAAGTTAACTAAAAATTTAACTTTCTCTCTTGAATCAAAAGAAATAGAAAAAATGGTTTAAATTGAGTTTTTTCTTGTCTTTCGGCTTTGATATCAGCCAGAAATGAAGCCCGAATAGTTAAAAGTCGTCAAATAACGTCACTTTCGGTCAAACTGGAAGTAGTCAAAAAAAGGATTTTTTGACCATTTTTGACATGTTTTTGGGTAACATATGTCACTTGATGCAAAATTCTCAATTTTCCGTCCGACGACATCACTTCGAGTCAAACCGGAAGTAGCCAAAAAAGTTTATTTTGAAGGTTTTGATGCAAAATTGAAATTATAAAGTCAGTTGAGACTACTAAGCTCATTGCTTTCTTTTGTTGACGTAACTTTGGGCACTTCCGGTCAAAAAATGGGTGGAAGAACTTTTGATTTGCAACGAGTTTTGCTCTAGTTATTATTATTTTTTTTTCTAACCGATTTTGTGCACGCGATTTCTCGAAAACGGCTGTATAGATTTTCATGAAACTTTCAGGACTGATAGAACAACAAACAAACCTGACAAATAATTTTTTGTTTTGATGGCGTCACTTCCGGTTTTGAGATTTTCGCGATTTTGTGATTTTCAGAAGGTCTCTTTGTCCATCATTTTTCTCGAAAATGCCTTAAGACAGAAACATGAGATTTTCAGCGATGATAGAGCAACGTGTGCTCTTTTTTCACACAACACTCTCTTTCTCCGGAAGTGCCGCTCGCTATGGGCCGAAAAAAGTCCTATCGCGAATTTCAAAATTTTTGACACATTTTTTACGATATCTTTTTACCTTGAAATATTTTGTTAAAACACTGAGAACAAAAAAAGTACAGAATTCCAAGATCTTTTAACTGATACCCCACAAAAAGGACTGGCCCCTTGAATCAGGGGCTGAGATGGGCCGAAAAATTTTTCTTTTTATCTCAAAAACTATTTAGAACTTGTAATACGTCAAAGAAGCAAAGTTGTTCAAAACACGCTTTTTTTTTGACAAGATTTTGGGTTACATTTGTCTCTGGGGGGGATAAAAAGTAATCTTTCCGTCCGTCGTCGTCACTTCCAGTCAAACCGGAAGTAGCAAAAAATGGCTTTTTGAAGGTTTTGATGCAAAATTGAAATTATAAAGTCACTGGAACTACTTAGCTCATTGCTTTCTTTTGTTCCGTCCCTTCCGGCACTTCCGGTCAAAACCAGACGGTAGACTTACTCGTTGCTTTGTAACGAGCTTTGCTTAGTTTTTTTAAGGTCTTCCGGTTTCACAAACCGATGTGATTCATTGTTTCTTATAATTAGGGTCTTCCGTCTTCAGCGGAAGACCCTTCTTTATTCTTAGGTTTCTTTTTTACCTTTTGATTTCCGTCTTCGCAAAACCCCCCTGTTTTTCTTAGGTTTCTTTTTTACCTTTTTAAATCTTCCCTCTTCACGAAAGACCCTTCATTATTTTCGGTTTCTTTTTTTACCTTTATTTTAGGGTCTTCTGTCTTCAGCGGAAGACCCTTTTATTATTCTTCGGTTTCTTTTTCACTTTTCTTATTCTTTTTTTTTTTTTAAAATTTTGTGCAGGAGATTTCTCAGAGATGTCTCGACCGATTTTCTTCAAATTTTAATGGTAGATGTGTTGACATCTACAAATTTCCCGGGATATTATTTAAGGGATACACTATAAGTCAAAAAGTATGCATTCCCCATTTTTTACTAAAACTTTGAAAATTACTGAAAAGTGCTGTCGTTACTGCAAAACTTAGACAATTACTGACCTTTTTACTGCCGGTGCTGATAAACTTAGAAATGGCTGACAATCTTAGTCGGTGCTGAAAAACTTAGACAATTACTTACCGTTTACTGTCCCTGGGAAAAAAATTAAAAGTTCTGAAACA